>NC_045732.1:34149924-34361544 GCF_009834535.1 Camelus ferus
TGTTGATTGTTATCAATGCTTTATTGTTTGAGCTATGGCTACATAACCATACCACCTCATCCCCAAGTGCCTTCAAAACTGGGGATGTTTTGAAGGCACTAGCCTGATGTGGACCCCCTTTGCTCGGCAAAGCAATAAAATTCCCTCTTTTCTTTTAAGCTCCAAGACCTTGTCTCTGGGTTATTTGGCTTGTCAGGGATGGGGGCTGTTCTTTCAGCAATAATAGGAATGTTAGAGTTCTTTCCTCAATCCAAATGTAAACCTTTTTGGGGAGCCATTATTTGCCCCCAACTCCTCTCTCCTAACTTTTCCTTCACTTGTCCAGCTTCCTTTAACCATTGGTAGGTTTCTTTTTTTTTTTTTCTTTTGTTTGTTTTTTTTTTTTGTTTTTAGGTTTCTTTTTTAAGCAAACGTTAGCCTCAGGCCCTGAGCCAATCCCAAATGCCAGAAATACCTGAAGTTCCAGCTTAACATCAAGAGGAATTTAGAATTAAGATTTAATGAGATATACTAAGAGTCAGGTATGCTAGGGGTGTGGGTTCTCCCCTAATCCCTACACAATAGCCTGGCCAGAATAGCCCCAGTTTCCCCCTGAATCCACCTACCACTTAACTGGGTTAAGGTCTTGCTACATTTTTGTCAAATCCTTCTCTGAAGTTACTGGACCTCACTCCCTATATCCTCCACCAATACCTAAGGTCTGCCTTTGAATGGACAGTGTTCAGAAACATGATATCATTAATTTTCATCCAACTAACCCCCACCACCTGATTTCCAAACTGGACTTTCCCAAAGACTCTATCAATTTTAAGACTGGGCCTCCAAAGTCAGAATGCCTTGTCAGGGAGGAAGAAATTTTCCTCTACCCTTCTAGGTTTTTCTGGATGGACTAAGAATTAAATTGACATGACACAGATTAACAGGAGAAAATCACACAAAAGTTTAATAACATGTATACATGGGAGAGACCCAGGAAAACTGAGTAACTCACCAAAATGGCCAAAACCCTCACCTTAAATACGACTTCTGCTGAAGACAAAAGACAATGTTGGGGGTGGTGGTTTGGGACTTCAAAGGGGAAAAAGCCAATTCACATAGAGATGGAAAGGCGAAAGGTTGATAAATAAATGTTTGCTGGGCCACACAGAGATAACGGGACACAGAGTGGACTCTGATCTTGAGGCCCTGTCTAGAGTTTCCACACCTAGATCATATTCTTTACAGAAATAATAGCTCTATTCCACAAACAAGCCCTTTATCTTTGTTTCTTTGGGCAGGTAAGGGGAAGGTCAAAGTTTCTTCCTGAGTTTCTTGGACCCTTGACTGCTTTCAGCTTGAAATAATCCTCATGCCAAAGAGATATTTTGGGGTGGCAAGTTTTGCTCCCATTTGGCCTGAACATGCCCCACCCTCAGGACAATCAACTTCACTGCCTAGCCATCCTTGCTAGGACAAGCCTCTGTAACTTGCCCAGACTTACCAGTCCTAGTTTTGTCTCCTTTTTCGCTAACCAATGCTTCTAAAGTACCATAGCATCACTATCTCCCAGCAGCACTGGTTGGACCTCAGTTCCATAGAGATGAATAACATTCTGCTAGTCCTGTGCCCTGCCCAGTATCTAGCAGGGGTTGGAACACCCAGGAGTTCCTCCTGATGAACACATGCCTGGGCCAAAATGGGGGAGCTTGTCTGCAGATCCTGGTCCCCACTGGAGCAAGTGATGGCAAAGAAAATGGAAATTAAATACCTCTACCTTCATGAGTTTATAACTTGACTGGGAAAAGAAGATCAACACATAGGAAATAAGAATGAGTAATGCAGCCTGCCTGGTTCCTGTGCTTTCGGTGGAGATAAACGTTACTTCTTCCTACTCAGTTACTCGAGCAAGAAAATAGGACATTTCATTTATTTCACCCCTACTCACATAACTGGTGATCAAGTGCCACCAATTCTTCATCTTTAATATCTCTTGTATTTATCCTTCCTTTCCACCATCAATGCTACTGCCTCAAGTGAAGTCATAACTGCTCACTTGGCCTATTGTTATAACCTCCTAGTTGATCTCTCTGCCTTCAAAATTTTCCTATCTAATCTATTCTTCACTTGGCTATTTCAATAATATTTTTTATTTATACCATTTAAATGAAATATTTTCCACTATTTTTAAAAACTGAAGACAAGTGTTATTCTTTTTAATAATACAGAATGGCAGGAATGGAAAATACGTCTCCTTGCCTCCTCAGATGCTCATTTCTTGCCATTGGTGATTCCAGAATAAAGGGGGGCTTTCCTCACCTCCCACTTCTTTCTCCATCCATTCCCATCTGGCTTTTGGTCCTGTCATTCAACTAACAAGGCTCTCACTAAGGACAACACTCTCTCATCCATGCTTCTGCATGCAAAGACTTCAGACTTGCCATCTCAGCCTCATGTGGCACTATTGGCTACATGTTCTTTTAAGAAACTCTCTTATTGGGCCCTGAGTTAGTTGCCTATTGCCATACTAACAAATTACCAACCAACTTAGTGACTTAAAACCATACGCATTTGTTTTCTTACACTTCTGGACATCAGGGGTCCAAAATCATTTTCACTGGCCTGAAATCAAAGGATTAACTCTAGGGGAGAATCTGTATCCTTGCCTTATTTTAGCTTCTGGAAGCTGCCTGGATTCTCTGGTTCATGGCCCCTTTCTCCATCTTCAAAACAAACCATGAATCATGTTGCCTCAACAGTCACAATGCTGCCTTCTTCTGTAGTCAAATCGCCTCCTGCCTCTGTTTATAAGGACACGTGTGCTTACATTTAGCACCCATTGGGCTATCCAGGCCAATCTCTCCATTTCAAGATCCTTAACTTACATCTGCAGAGTCCCTTTTTCATATAAGGTAGCATTCATAGGTTCCAGGGATTGGGACATGAGGGTCTTTGGGGGCCATTATTTAGTGTGCCACAGGCTGCTTGACATAACACTCCTGGTTTTCTCACATCTCTGTCACCACTTGTTCTCTGTCTCCTTTGCAGGCTTGTCTTGCTCCACACAAAAATTAAAGATTGGATTTTTTAGGAAGATTTATTTCTATGTCTTCTCATCTTCATAGGCTGTGTGACAGTTCATTTTACGTGTCAACTTAACTGGGCTAGGGGATGCCCAGAGAGCTGTTAAGACATTATTTCGAGGTGTGTCTGTGAGAGTATTTCTGGAAGAGATTAACACTTGATTCTGCAGACTGAGGAAAGAGATCTGCTCTCAGCAATGTGGGTGGGCATCACCCCAATTGTTGGAGGCCCAAATGGAACATAAAGGCAAAGGAAGAGTTAATTCTCTTTCTCTTTCTCTCTCTTCTTGAACTGGGACATCCATCTTTTCCTGCCCATAGACATCAGAGCTCCTGGTCTCTAGGTTGCAGACAGCAGACTGTAGGACTTCTCAACCTCCATAACCACATGAGCCAATTTCTATAATAAATCTCTCCTCATACATCTATATTTCTCTAGATATCCTATTGGCTCTGTTTCTCTAGAGGACCTCAATACAGGTTGTGTTCTATCTATTTTGTATTTATAAACCATTCTTTTGAGAAAGCATTTTTTAAATCAGTTAATCTAATTTAATTTTAGTACATTTAAATTAAATTAATATATTCTTCAAATAAATAAACATTGTGAAACAAAACACACATACAGAAAAGTGCAGAACCCATAAATATCTAGCTTAGTAAATTATTATAATGTTAAGAAGTTCAACTACCACTCAGGTTGAGAAACAGAATCGCTCAGCAGCCTGGAAGCTCTCTGTGGGCAGCTTTTCAATTACATCCCCATCACCTGTTAACTTTATTCCCAGGTGTTTTGACTTGGATCATGTGAGATCTTTTATTTCTTTTGAGAAAGATGAAAGCAGCCCCTGACATGAGAGAACTAGCCTGGGCCTTTCTTGTTGAACACCAACAGAAACAGCTTTATAGAACACGAACATTGAACAAGGCCACTCTATAACCCTGATGGATCAAGACAAAAGGTAGACCACTCCGTAGTTATGTCTGAACACAGACAAAAACATGAATGATCCCTCTCCCAGCTAACATGAGTGACTGCTCTTTCTTTACCAAATAGAGCTTTGGCCTCACCCTAATCTTCCCTCTTTCTAAATAAGATGCATTAAGATACTCAGTCACAGAATTACCCCCATTTCCCGACAGCATGCAATCCAGAGCAAAGTCCCACTTGAACTCTTCCCTAAAGCACCAGACACAAGCCCAAATCCTGTAATAAACAAAGGGTGTAATTTCTAACACCCTTTGACCGAGAGGATCCCTTGTGGCACACCCTCTCCCTCATGACAATAAGCAGTAAACCCCACTTGTTTGATTCTCGGTGTCTTCCTGGCGGTCTGCCATTTTGGATTTTCCAAGTGATTTTTATTTGGATAAAGATAGCTAACATTTTTTGTATATTAATTATATTAATTTTGTGAATCGTCTCCTTAGTGATTTTTCAAATTGCTGAAGGTTTCAGAAATTAGTGAATTTGAAATTGTGAAAGAAAAAATTTCCTTCTCTTTGCCAACAATTTTTTCTTTGATTTCTTTTTCTTATCTATTTGCACTGACTAGTACTTGCAAAACATAATAATTCCTGGTGATAATGGGTATCTTTGCCTTGTTCTTGCTTTAATGGGAATTTGTTGAGTTTCTCACT
The DNA here is from genome assembly GCF_009834535.1 of Camelus ferus. Lineage (NCBI taxonomy): Eukaryota > Metazoa > Chordata > Mammalia > Artiodactyla > Camelidae > Camelus > Camelus ferus. The sequence goes on from NC_045732.1 coordinate 34,154,625, forward strand.
ATTAAACATGATACTGGCCTTTGGTTTGAGATGTATGCCGTGTGAAGAACTATCCTGGCTCAAATTCTGGCTCTGCCACTTACATGCCGTGTAATGTGTACTTGTTTGGGCAAGCTACTTAAACTTTTAGCCCTGATTTCTTCATCTGAATATTATGGCAATAATAATACTACCTTGAAGGGCTTTGTCGAAATTAAATTCATTAAAATATCTTAAAAATATAAAAAAAATGCTTAGAACAGCACTTGGCATATAAAAATTGCTATATAAATGCTTCATTATATAATATCAATATAACATAGCAGAATATAATACAATATGATACTTGTACAACATAGAATACAATATAATAAAAACAATGATATTTCATGTAAGTGCTATTTATTATTATATTGTATATGTTAGACATAATTGCTATTATTACCTTATTATGAGCTAGTTAAGCATTTTATCATTGTTAGAGGCTGGATTTTATCAAATGCCTTGTGGCATCTATAGCGAGGTTTACATGGCACTTCTCTTTTCATGGATTCATTTTTCTTAAACACCCACCTGATCATGTTACACCCCTGTTTGAACTCATCCTACCTGCATAAGATGATGTGCAATGCCTTAGCAAGACAGGAACTTCCATGATCTAACCCTACTTTTAGAGACTACAGTCCTGTAGATAGGTTTTAAAATTTTCTCCTAATCTAACATAATGTTCACCAGACTGTGAATTTTTGACTTCTTTCCGCTTTCTCGTGTCTCTAGTGTTGGTGCCAATTATAAGGCAAAAGCATAGCATTGTAGGTGTTGGAGTTTACTGCTTGGAAACCTTTTAGTTTACTGGAGCAATTTCTTGCCAACCTTGTGTTCCTTCCTTGGGGTCCCAGATGCCATGTGGTTAAGCGCTCATTAGTACGACTTCTGTACTGCATATGTAAAAATTCCATACGTATTCAGAAAGGCTCCCATCTCAATACTTAGGTCTTTGTTCTAGGAGTTTCCTGTTTACTAAGCATACATTATAGACAACTAAACAATATTTGGAGATCCCCTTAGGGCTGCCTGAAAATTCAGAGATATATTGAAATCATGTCAACAATACCTTGCCCTTTCATTGATATATTATGCGAAGCTTTATAATCTCTCCCAGGGAAACAAAATTAATTTTTCGATGTTCTTCCCTTGTGAGAGAGGAGAGCATAATAAATACTCCTTCTCTGTACCTTTGGAGATAATTGGCTGGAAAACGACTGAGTGAAAATTGTTTTCTCAGTCAAGGTCACTCTGCTGCACATTAGCACCACTGAGGCATGCTTCTGAATACCAGGAACGTGCCCTTCAGACAAAGATTAATTAGATGCAAAAGTTAAAAGAGAGAAATCGATGACTTCTCAGCATGGCTTTCAGATTATAAGAAGTGCAGCCCATGTTAATGGCTGAGCTAGTTTTCAAAGCTAGCCTTTCGAACTCATCTTATTATGTATTGAGTTTAAAAGGCTCATATTCCCGTTAATAATGAGATTTGAAAATAAAAGAGAGCCATACAATGATCTAGCCATTCATGCAAAGGAAATAATTATTTACCATAAAAGAATTAATTCACAAATGACACTTGAGGAGCCAAACCGAGGAAAAACCCCTGCCTTGCTTTTTGTCTTTCATCGGATTACAACCTTCCATGGCACTGGAGAGGGCTGCGCTGGGGTTGCAAAGAGGATTATAATGGGATCCTACTACTTGATGACAAGTTGTTTAAGAGCAGCAACCAGTACAGATACACAAATAATCTTTGATGCAGGGTTGATGTTAGGGCCCAGAAGAGACATTTCAAAAGAGGGAAAGATCACATTCCTTGTTTTGCTTCTGATGCTTTGCCTTGCTTTATCATTTAATCAAAACTTTTGTAAGTTACAAGCACACAGAGATATTGCCTAACAACAAATCAAATAATACAGAGGCATAAAAAGGAAGGCATAATCTGTTCTTCCATCCCTTCCACCGCCGCCCCTGTTCCAGGTAACTAATGTGAAATGTTCAATGTGTCATTTCTGTACTTTTCTAGATTCTCATATTAAAATAGCCAAACTTTAAAAATTCTTTTACCAAAGAATGGGATAATCATATGTATCACTCGGCTTCCTTTTTTTTTTTTTTTTTTTAGCGTAAGGTGTAAAGAACTAGAGATGCCATTGCAACTCAACAGAGGAAATGGGAGTCTTTTCAATGAGCAAGAACTGAGTGGGTCTAGAGCAACTGAATATCTGTAGGGAAAAATAATGATCCTTAACCTCTACCTCCTACATATATAAAAATTAATTTGATAGGGATCATAGACCTAAATATAAAGCTTCCAGGAAAATGCTTAGGAAAATATAGTGAATAGATGAATATATGACCCTGGAATCGGTGAAGTTTCTTCACAGGACAAAAAAAGGCAACAATCGTAGATGAAAAATGTTGATAAATTGAACACACACACAAACTTCTGTTCTGATTTCCAAAGTAAATGTACTAATTTATACTTTTATCAGTAGTGTAAGAAGTTTCCAGTTGTTCCACATCTTGGTCAACACATGGTATTATAAGATTTTTAAACTTTTATTGTTGTTGTTGAAATTCTAGCCGTTCTGGTTGGTGTGTATCTCATTGTGCTTCTAATTGGACTCCCTTGATAACTAACGAAGGTGAGCACCTTATCATTGGCTATTTGGATATTTTCTTTTGTGAAATGTCTGTTAGTCTTTTGTTTATTTAAAAAAAAAAAGAAATGGGGTATCTGTTTCTTATTGATTAGGGGGTTTTTGTTTGTTTAAACAACAGAAGTTTATTTGCTAACAGTTCTGGAGGCTGGAAGTCCTAGGTCGACATGTCAGCAGGGTTAGTCTCTTCTGAGGCTTCTCTCCTCGGCTTGCAAATGACCCTCTTCTCCCTGTGTCGTCATATGGTCTCCCTCTGTGTGTGTCTGTGTCCTAATTGCCTCTTCTTATAAGGACACAGTCAGACTGGGTGAGAGCCCATCCTGGTGACTTCATTTTAACTTTATCAGTTCTTTAAAGCCCCTATCTCTGGAGACATTTAAAAACTATATATTCTAGACATGACATATATGTGTATATATATACTTCAAATATCTTCTCCCAATCTGGGCTTTGCTTCTTCATTATCTTAATACAGTCTTTTGATAGAGAAGTTCCTAATTTTAGTGGATCATGATGGTTCATTTTCTTTATGGTTAGTGCATTTTGTGGGGTCCAGCTAAGCAAACCCCAAGTCTGTGGGACAGGCACTTGGGAGGGCAGGATCATGAGCAGGTGGGCCCTCTACGGGCATGGGCTGCAGCTAGTTCACAGGCAGGCACGTAGAAGGGGCAGATCACCAGCAGGCTGGACCTGCACAGCAGGAGTTAAGTTTATTGTCCCCAGGCAGCAGTTAGGAAGGAAGATCCAAGAGGAATGGGAGAGCAATTGCAGACCTAGCTGCTGTTTGGCGTCTCTGAGCTCAGGAAAGACCTAAGCTCTTAATGAAAGATCTCCCAACTGATTGAATCAGGTCCGCACAGATGGTGGCCCTTTTGATTAACTTAAGGTCAACTGGTTATGACCTTGATTCACACTTTTACAGTGGCACCGAGGTTAGGCCTGTGGACGCTACAATATGGCTATTGCCTCCCCTTGATTCCCTCACTCTTGCCAGAGAATCTCCCTTAAAACTGTAGTTCAGCCTCGTCCAGTTAACACATCAAATAGCACAGATATTCTTCCATCTTTTAGAACAGCAGTGTTCAATATAGGAGCCACATGTGGCTGGTTAAATTGAAATTAATTGAAATTAAATAAAATGAAGGATCCAGTTTCTCAGTCACGGTTGCCGAGTTTCAAGTGTCCAATAACCACATGTGGATACTGTGTTAGCACAGAGAGAAAACATTTCTGTCATCTCAGAAAGTTGTACTGGACAGTGCTATTTCAGGAACTTGATGGTTTTGCCTTTGACATTTAGGCTTCTCCCATTTGGAGTTGATTTTTTAATGGAGGATGAGGTAAGGGGTCAAGATTTCATTTTTTTTTCCATATGAAAATCTCATTAATTGACCCAGCATTATATATTGAAAAGTCCACCCATTCTTGCTACATTTCAGTAGCTGGCATCTTGGTTGTAAATTGGGTGATCTGGGTGGTCTTTTTTTTTGGCTTTTTATTATGTTCTATTTATCTGTTAGTTTATTCTTATACCAATACCACCCTTTCTCACTTCCTATCTCTTTACAAGTGTTGACATTCATAATGAAGACTCTCCAAATGCTTTTCTTCTTCAAGATTGCATTGGTGATTTTTGACCTTTCGCATTTCTATATGTGCTTTAGAGTCAACTTGTCAATTTGCACAAATAATTTTCTTGGATTTTTATTGGGATTGCATTAAATCTATAAATTAATCTGGGGGAAAGAGGCACTTTATTCTGATTTTTAATGCTTTTAAATACTGTCCAGTTCCGTTCGTAGACACATTCCCATTAGCAATATGTGAAGTGTCTACTTCCCTGCGTTCTCATCACCACTAAATATTATCAATCTTTAGAAGTATGTATTATCTGATAAATGAAAATATCTTGTTTTAATTTGGATATTCCTAATTTCTCATAAGGCTCAACATCTTTTCATATTTTTCACCATTTGAATTTCGCTTTCTGTGAATTGAATTTTTACTTAAATTTATTTGTGCTAATTCAAATGTAGGTCTCTTCACATATTATGGATGTAGTGGATACTAAGCTATGCCACCCAGATGCCCTTTCAGGAAAGAATCACTCATTCCACCATCTGCCTGGACTGTTGGCTACTGACAGGTCACAGCTGTGCCCTCTCTAAGACTTATCCTTGGCCAGAGGATGCTGCATCATCCAAGGCTGTATTTCATAATTGATGCTGGTGTACAAGGACATGGTTTCTTTGTCTTCAGATGGTGCATGTCTGAGAGGCCGGTGCAACTGTACCATAGTTCAACCTCTCCCTCTACCTCCCATTCTTGCTTCCCTTGCTCCCCCATAGGTATTTTGGTTCAAGAATATTTCCCAATAAAACTCCTACAGGCAAATCTATTTCCCTGGAAACGTGACCTATGGCAGTTTGTATAGGAAGTGGTCCTAGATGGCAGATTCTAAAATGGTATGGATGGATCATCTGCAGGCTGGCTGGCAAAGCAGACTCCAACACTGGTCATAGGTGGAGTACAGAAAGCCCCTGGTGGGCTGTGGTTGTGTGATTGTTAGGATTCACACCACTGGTAAATTCGTGTGAGATTTGGTATGCAAAGGTGGCTTCAATATCTCAGGCATTTGAGATGTTTGGAGAGGTAATAATTTTAAGAATTTGGAATTGAATACCAGGTATTGGGGGCCATTGCTTTGGATAAAGGGAATGTAATACGGAAATAGATCAATCAGTAATTAAAAGCTGAAATATGTAAGTCAGATGGCCTCCTTGGCAGCATAGAAAGGAGCTGTCCTTCTAAGTAAGCCATGGGGGAGAAAAAAATGGAGAATCAGGCCCAGTACTTAACTATCAGGGTAGTAAAGCTCCACAGGAAGCTGAATTCTCAGAAGGGCAATATTGGAATGGCACAGGTCAGAGATACATGGGAATTTTTAGGAGGTGAGGTTGAAACCATCACATATTTAAACATGTATTCATGACTATAACTTTTAGCTCTCCCATTTAATCTTTTTTAATAATATTTTGTTTTTATTTATCCATTTTTGTTTTGTTTTGTTTGGGGAAGAGGAGTAATTAGGTTTCTTTCTTTCTTTCTTTCATTCTTCTTTCTTTTCTTTCTTTTCTTTCTTTTTTAACAGAGGTACTGAGGATTGAACCCAGGACCTCATGCATGCTAAGCATGCACTCTACCACTGAGCTCTACCTTCCCCCCTCATTTAATCTTTCTGACCCAATAAACAGGCACTATAGGTATGAAAATTAGGAGAGTTTGACTATATGACTAAAATTGCTTTTATTTTGATATTTGTAATTGGAATGGTAATTCTAGTTTGGTCTTCTCTTAGCCTTACCATTTTCTTTCATTTCTTTTATTTTTTTTTTTTAACTATCTGGAAAGTTTACTACTTGGAAAGTTTATCCAATTCAATTACACAGTTTTTGAGATGTGTCAGGAATACTTGGAGGATAAAGATTCAGGAAGATCTTTCAAAGGGGTCAGAGTAAAAAAAAAGTTTTATAACTCAGAGAAAACAGAGACCCCTGATATTTATCAATACGAAATAATCAACTCCCAATAATGGAAAACCTGAAAAACAAGAAAATTCATTTGAAGGACCAGTGCATGTGGAAAAAAAGAAGAAAGAACAACAGGGATTCAAGAAAAGGAAATTAATATTAAACAAAAAGTAAAATAAAAGTGTCTAGTCAACAGGGTCCTGGAGCTTTGTTACTAAGTCTGCTTCATAGGCCACCAGCCTAAATTGAAATGAACAACTTCCTAAAAGTCAATATTGACAGAATAAGAGAAAAGATTGCATTTACTTGCCTCATGAGTGCAATGCAAGACCTTTTTATAATCACACAAGTCAGAAAGATATTGCTTCTTAGTCTTCCATTGTCCTTTTTTAAAATTAAACCAGAAATACAGAGATGCCAATAAAAGCTAATATTGAGACTCCTTCATGGAATTGTATTTTTCTAAATGCTAAACTTTCAGAAGATGAAATGACAAGAAATCTCTAGGACATTGACTATGCTAAGACAGAAAGATCATCTGAGAACATAGTTTTCTTATTATTTGGTAGAACTCCAGGGTGAGGTACACATAATACATAGAACACATTCTCGCCTATGAAAGCCAGATGAAACCATGTTCAAATATTCACTAGGCTTTTTATTTAAAGAGAGAGCAAAAGTGATATCTAATATTATCTTATGTAACCAGATTGTAGCAGTGAAAATTCCAATATCGATGAGCATTGTGCTATATTAAAATAAGCTGAAAAAAAGACCAAATTGTCATCATTTTTCATTCTGTTAGTGTGTATTTTTCAGTGCCTTCACTGAATATCAGAAACCTCTGCATACAGCAATATCCGGTGGAAAATATGACTCTCCATTTAGAATTTAAAATAATCTTGACGCCAAAAGTGTCGATCATTCTCTACAAAATCTCCAGAGTGTTTACAATAGCTTTTTAGCTGCCCCCCACATAGTCCAGCTTTGAAAAACAAGTGTAAATTAAAATCTGAATGTAGGTATAGGAGCTGGCTTTGAGTTATCAGAGCCAATTTGTCAAGCCTGGTACAGCATTGCCATTCCACAGGGAGCTGTACTCCTGTAACGTTAAGGCCCTGGGAGAAGTTCAGGGCTTCTTTCATCAAGTCCTCCGTTTCCCGCCTCCCGCCTCCCTGCAGCTTCTGACGTTTGAAGTCCTGGGAAAACTGTCTGAGGATGGAGGCGGGTAGGAGTTGCCAATGGAGCTTTACGTTTAGCATCGTCTTGCCTGGCATTTTTTCAACATTTCGTGAAAAATAAATGGGTCAATTAGCTACATTGCTGTGAGTATTATGAATCCAAATGATCTTCTTTGTAAAAATCAAAACACTTAACTGATATTTTCAGGCTGCAATACATACTCATATTAAGATAATTTATCTTGGAATAACCCTTCCACAGGATTTTAGTGAGTGCTGGTGGCAGATACTCGGGGCATATCCTTCTCACAGAAAGTTTCCAATCTCAAGGGAGTAGCTCGAAAAATTTACAGTGAGCTAAACGAGTGCAGAGGAATAGAATTGTTAGACCATAATTAGCCAAACTTAGGTGTGAATCAGAATCACTTGTAAGGCTTGTTAAAGCATAGATTACGAGGTCCACCCCACTAGTTCTGATTTAATAGTCCTAGGGTGGAGACTGGGAATTTGCATTTCTAAGAAATTCCAAGTTAATGTTGATTCTGCTGGTCTGACAACCACACTGATTACAGATTCTGAGAATTTGCTATAATTAGTGATGATGATTTGATCAAAACCCCCCACATTTACAGTGGACCAATGAGTGACAAAACCAGTATGAGTCACACAGGACAAAAATGAATAGAACTTTCGCCAAGCTCTTTCCTGTGAACATCTTGAACTTGGGTGAGTTAAATGAGTTTAGGTAGTATCATCCTCATTTTATGGACGAACAAAGACAGGCTAAGACAGGCTAAGTGACAGAGAAGTCTCTGAGATTGCACAGCTGATGATACAGTGCAGACCTACTGTTCCAACCTAACCCGTTTGGTATTAGTAAAGTTTTCACACGTATCTGTGCAGTAGTGTCGTGATGAGAATGTTGGTAATAATACAAGGAGAGTCCTGGAGGACATCTGGCTTCCAGTGAAATTTAAAGGATAGTAGTTTGTAATGATAGAAAGCACAATGTGAATGCATTGGGCTGCCATGGGCAAAGATGCAGTGACAAGGACGTAATATCTATATATAAGAGAGGGCAAGCAGGGATCTCTGACTATGGATGTAGTAGGAGATGGAGGGGTCAGGTCAAAAGTAGCTAAGGAGTGGGGTGGGCAGAGGGTACAGCTCAGTGCTAGAGTGCATGCTTAGCATGCATGAGACCCTGGGTTCCGTCCCCAGTACCTCCATCAGGAAAAAAAAGTAGCTAAGGAGGGGCCCACAATTAGAGACCTAATTGTGTAGGTGCAAGTTATCTGGATCCAAATAAAGAGACCCTCTCACAGGTGAATCAGAGAGGAGGTGGCCAAGGAGCAAGTGTGGCAGCTCATTTAGAGGCTAAAGCCTTAGTCTTGGGACCCAAGGACAAGGTTTCACTGCAGAAGCACAGAAAGGTCATTTTCATAGTCCTGAGAGAGTCATTGAAAAAGAAGAGCTTTACATTTATTGACAGTTCCATTAAGAACCTTGCACTAGTAATGCCACAACTCTAAAAGTTGCAGGTGTGAATGGGAAAACCCCCTAAATTGCTGCAGGAGCTGGGGTATCACACAAGAAACATCGAAAGCTTTCTTTGGGTTCTATACAACTGAAGAATCTGTACTTAGATTGAGGCCAATCTGGAAATTACTGTTGCTGATAAAAGCAGAGATATTTACACTCCTGCCCCCACCCCATTACTCTCCTGAAGCAGCAAGATGTGCTTAGGAAAGGGGCCAAAGGGGGAAATGCCATGAAAATACATAGCTAAACCATTCTCAGGATAGCGAGTAAGTAACAGAAAGTGGAAAGAGTTATCAGAATATTCTTTAGAACTGATTGCCTCCGGTTTCTGACAACTTACTGTAATGAGTGATGCAGGTCTGATACAAGGAAACCTACATTACAGCTAAGGGACCAATGTGGGATAAAACCAGAATGAGTCTTGCAGGAAAGATTAAGTAGCATTTGCACAGTGATAGGAAAAGGTAACTCAGGGCCAGATCAGAAGATTCCACTGAGACAGGGCACAGCCATTCAAAGAATGACACAGAAGTTAGCACGAAGATGGCAAAAGATTCAACCCCCAGTAGGCATAGAGGCTCAAGATTGTGGGAGATTTGACTTCTAGTAGACCTTGAGCTTCATTATATGCTCATTGTAATATTAACATGGTAAATGGCACTCCCACAGGCGCCATGACAGTTCCAAGGCTGACCATAAAAGATCAAAGAGTGGGTGGTGGCCCAATTCCTGGGAATCCCAGCCCCTTCCCCAGGGTAGTTGGAATGGTCCTCCCACTTGTTGGCGTGTGAAGCTACCGAGCTCATAAAAACTGGCAACACCACACCTCATGGCCACCTCTCTTGCTCCCTCCTCTTCAGAGATGTCCCGCACTCTGTCTGTGGAGTCTGTACCTACTTTTACTTTGACCTGAGCACCCAACCTCCACACCTTGTGGCCTTTCTCTTGCCTTACACTCTATACAGTATGTAGCTCTTTAAATAAATCTACCTTTACTCAATTGTGGCTTGCTCTTGAATTCTTTCCTGCACGAAACCAAGGACCCACACTTGGCAGGGCATGTCCCAGGGACTCAACTGAGACCTGGGACATGGCCCTCCTCTCGCCCCACATTTGTTCTTCCTGTATCACCACCAGGGATTTTACTACTGTCTACATGGAAGGAATGATCTCGCCCTAACTCCACAACATGTAAACAACTTCTGGCTAAAAAAATGCAGTCACATTTGATGGTCAATTCTTCTGGGATGATGCTTACTTGCTTAAGTTTAGACGTCATATCTATCAACAGATGGAACCACCAACCTACCACATCTACTTCCCTCCTTATCATCCACCTATGACTTTTATGATCGAAGTAGGCATTTGGTAAAAGCCACTTTGAAGATTTTTCGGCTAAAATTCCTGCATGCATATTCTGTGCTATGATTCTTGATTCTCAACCACCTATTATTAATATATATGGGAGGGAAGACCCTAAATTAATTTTTAGAAAATCCAGAGACTTCTCTGCATGTAGTTTTTGACTACTTGTAGAAGCAACTGAGCACTTTGATTTGTGTGCACGATTTTCACATTTTAATTTTTTTTTTAACCTTAAGATGTTCATTTTACCAGCAACATAGAATATATGTACTTCAGATACATTCAAGGATTGTAACTTTGAATTCAATCTTAACCAATATGACACAAAAAAATCCTCATTCTATGACTGGAGGACAGTCAAGAGACATGCAAACACCCATTTCTCTAAAGACCCCCCAAATTTAGCCTTTGATTACCCTAAACCTTCGGAGAGTCTCGCACACCTGGACCATGTTGTTTTTGCCCGTTCCCCCTCTCCCCTGCCAAATCCTGTTTTTGTTGACCTACACTCTGACTTTATGTCATTGATCTACACTGAGGGACATTACTAGAAAAAGTTCAGTAAAACTGGCTCTGTTGTATTTATTGTACAATGTTGCTCCAGATGTTTGGGTATTTTTCATTGCTTTAAATATCTCTTCTTTCTGTGACCCCATGGAAGAAATTCCTGTCTCACCTCTGCTGTACTACCTCTGAAGCCCTTTCTGTTTTGTTATTTTTCAGCCATATTGAATAAGTTTGTTTTCTGTTTGAGTTGATCTAAAAAGCTTAGAGCCAAGTTCGTGACTCCTGTCTTGTGAGTGCATAGGTGTTCACACTAAGCATTTTCTTTCCTAACCTCACATCTCGCTTCAGCTTGCCATTATTATGTACAAGTTCCCCAACTTCCTCATTTTCTCACTTGCTTTATTTATATTTGTTTTATTTTTATTTTTTGCTGATATATATATATATATATACTCTTTTTAATCTGCCTAATTATTTCTAAGTATGAGTTCAACACTGTTTTCTGCCTCTCTCCCTGCAACTAAATTCATCCCCGAAATTTGCAGATACTAACTACTATATATAAAATAAACAACACGTTTCTGCAGTACAGCACAGGGAACTCTATTCAGTATTTTGTAGTAACCTATAATGAAAAAGAATATGAAAAGGAATATGTATAAGTACGCGTATGACTGAAACATTATGCTGTACACTGGAAATTGACACATTATAGACTGACTATACTTCAATTTAAAAAATAGTTTTTTTTTAAAAAAAGAATGAAGAGTGCTGGAATGAATCAGGGCAGGAGACCCCACCATGATTTTGGACTTATACTGTATGTACCAAAGTTTTTTTGGCCTGGCTTCTTTTACTTAGCATAATCATACTGAGATTCATCCATGATATTGTACGCATCAATAATTCATTTCTTTTTATTACCAAATGATAGTCCATTGTATGAAAACACCCCAATTTATTTATCCATTCACCTGATAATGGACATTTGAGTCGTTTCCAGTTTGGGGCTATTACAAATAATGTTTTTATGAACATTTGTGTACAAGTCTTTGTGTGAATATATGCCCTCACTTCTCTTGGGTAATTACTAATATAGCCACTCCAGCTTTCTTTTGAGCAGTGTTAGCATTGTATATCTTTTCCCATCATTTTACTTTTAACCTGTTTGTGCCTTTATATTTCAGTATGTTTTTTTGTAGACAGCATACAGTTGGATCTTGCTTTTTATCAAATCTGACAGTCTCTGCCTTTTTATGGGGTGTTTAGACTGTTTACACTTAACGTGATTGTTAATGTGTTCAGATTGACATTTACCATCTTGCTATTTGTTTTCTATTTGTCTCAATTATTTTTCGCTCCTCTTTTTTCTGCTTTCTTTTGGATTTATTATTCTTTATAATTCAATTTCAGTCCCTTTCTTGGCTTATTGGCTATGACTCTTTGCCTTGCTCTTTTTGTGGTTACTTTAGGGTATATACTATACATTTTAAACTGGTCACAGTCTACCTTCCTTTGATACTACATCACTTCACATGAAGTATAAGAACCTTGAACAATATATTCCCATTTCTCCCTTTCCTGGTTTTGTGCTGTTACCATACATTTTACTTTTACATGTGTTATAAACCCCATGTTGCATTATTTTTACCTTTGTTTAAGCAGTCAATTATCTTTCAAAGAGATTGAAATAACGGAAGTATCATATATATTTACACAAGTAGGTACCCTTCTGGTGTGCCTCATTCCTTCAGTAGATCCAGATTTTCATTTGTATGATTTTCTTTCTGCCTGATCAACTTCCTTTAACGTTTCTTGTAATATGCGTCTTGCAGTGGTTAATTCTTTCAGCATTTTTATGTCTGAAAATGTCTTTATTTTAACTTAATTGTTGAATGCTCTTTTTGTTGAGTAGAGAATTCTAGGTTGACAGTTTACTTCTTTCAGTAGTTTGAAGGTGTTGATCTGCTGTCCTTTTGCATTATTTCTGATAAGAAAGTTGCTGTCATCCAACATACCTTTTTTCTCTGACTGCTTTTAAGGTTTTCTCTTTAGGACTGGTTTTGAGAATTTGATCGCACCGTGCCTTTGTTTGCCTTTCTTTATGTTTTTTTGTGCTTCAGGTCCATTGATCTTCTTGGCTTTCTAGGATTTTAGTTTTTGCCAAGTTGAAATTTGGGGCCATTATTTCTTCAAATAGTTTTTCTATTCCTTTCTCTCTTTCCTCTCCTGTAGGTACACCAATTACATGTGCATCAGGTGTGTGAGGTTGTCCTACAGCTCTCTGGTGATCTGTTCATTTTTTAAAACTTTTTCTTTTTTGTGTTTTAGTATCTACATTACAGATAGTTCTTAATACTATGTCTTGAAGGTCATTAATAATTTATTCTGCAACATTGAAACTGCCTTTCATCCCATCCAGTGTATTTTTCATATCACACATTGTTGTTTTTATCTTTATAATTTTGATTTAGGTCTTTTTAAAATATATCTTTAATGTTTCTCCTTAACATGTCCAATCTTTCCTCTAAATCTTTGAACATCTGGAATAGAGTTATATTAGCAGCTATTAATGTCATTGTCTGCCAGTTCAAATATCTGTGCCAGTTCTGTGTCTGTTTTTGTTGATTTATTATTCTGCTCATTATGAGTTCTATTTGCCTGCTTCCTTGCTGGCCTGCAAATCTTTAATAGAATGTCAGACATTGTGAATTTTACCTTCCTGGATGCTGGATATTTTTGTATTCCTATAAATATTCTTGCTCTTTTAGTGAGATGAAGTCAAGGTGCTCAGAAACTTAACTTGGAAGTTAAGTTACTTTGGTCCTTTGGGGTCTTGCTTTTAAGACCTGTTTGTGAGGAATGGAGCAGCATTTAGTCTAGGACTAATCATTCTCCACTACTGAGGCAAATTTCTTCTCCTGAGTCTACCCAATACTCCATGAATTATGAAGATTACCAGCCTGGCTGGTAAGAACAGGCACTGTTAACAGCCCTGTGTTATTACCAAGTACTGTTCCCGCTAATCCTTTGGGATGGTTTTTTCCCAGGCCTTGGGTAGGTCCCTTCCATGCACGTGCTGATGGGTGCTCTGCTGAAAACTCGAGAGGGACCTTCTATAAATCTGCAGAATTTTCTCTCTCTCTGCGGCTCTCTTCCCTCCAGTGCTATGTTTTCTTAACTCTAGATATTCTGTTCTCCCAGGTCTCTTGGCAATATCTCCTAAATTCGGGAAGTTTGATTCATTCCACCTGGATTTGCCCACAATACACCATGGCCTGGAAACTCTCCCAAAGTAGTAAGCTGGGGCAATAGGAGGCTCCCATTTCTCAGGGATCATATCCTTCATAGCCTGATGTCCAATGACTTAAAAAGCACTGTTTCTTTCACACACTTTGTCTAGTATTTTATTTGTTTCAGATGAGAAGGTAAATCCAGTTTCTGTTACTGCATCTTGGTTAGAAGAAGTTCCTGGTCAGCCTTTCTTTGGCTTTAGGTTTTAGGTCTCTTTTGAATGGACTCTCTGAGGAGTCTTCTCTCTCAGGTGCACGGATGCACAGTACAAGATGGCTCTGCTGTTGTCGTTGGAGGGAACCGGTATTTCTCTTTATATCCTTTGCCTGGGATTAACGCTTCCTTAAATTTACTTACGATCAACTGGCAAGATGCCGAGGTTCAAGATGAGCAAATGAACTAACTGGGAGCAAGGGGCCCTGGAGGCCACCCAGCCTCGTCTAAAATGTGGCCCTCATACAGCATCCCAAAGGCAATCTGTGTTTCAGTCTAGCTCAGGAGGGGATCAAGGTCTCCCCACTGACCTGCCTCTCATGATGCTAACAGTTGGCTGAGAATTTAGATATTTAGAGTTCTATACATATATCTTTTCATCTCCTGTGACTAATACAGTAAATCCATTTTGGAAAAAAGTGGAAAGAATCTGCACTTAAATGCCAGAATCATAATTCTAATTATTTATATTTTGTTGTATATGATTATGTTAAAGTGAACTGTATATACTTTTCTCCCCTTGGTGTACATTCAGGTTTTCTTAATTAATCTTGATTATTTTTAAAGATTTAACTGAAGATACCGTCAATATCTGCTTATATGTAGGTACTTGAACTTGGTGGGTCCAGATGATAATAATTATAGTTCAAATGAACAGAATGTGCAGACAAGGTGAGCTGCCTGTTTACAAGTGATTGGAGCCAGAAAACATTCCTTTCCTGCACATGTTGTAATTTACACTAGTGAATCTGAGTGTGCAGATACTTACTGGCCAAGGAAATCGAGCTCCCCCAAATTTAACAAATATCAAAATTTGATACTTAAAATTCTAGTCTTGCTCATGGGAGCAATTAGCCTTTACCCAGACAGAGATTATCAAGCAATTTTTCTTCATATACTTACTTTTATCATTTATGGCAAGAACATTTTACTTTATTAGAAAATATCCTAGTGGGAAAAAGGTTAACGTTTTTATGAGGCTATGACTTTAGGGTCAAATGACTGATAATATTCAGTCTTGCTTTCAAAAATAGGTAATAACTAAAAATCAGTAATGAGAAAAGAATTCCTTCAAAAACAGGCTGGCAATGCATTTTCAAATTCTTGGGGTGAATCATTGGAAGCCAGTGATTTAATATGCTTCTTCCCCCATCCTCTTTCCTTGGCAACAGAGAAATATCAAGTCATTGGTCTACAAACACTCTATTAAGAGGAATTATGATCCAGTTGGGAAATCTTACCAGAATTTTTTGTATTTGAGCCCAGATCAGCCATAAAAAGATAAGAGTTTTAAGAGATCATGGGCCAAATTTACAACTCCTTATTTGGTAACATTCCTGGCAAAGAGTAAGTGTTTCACTTATTAAACAGATATTCTGTGAGCACCTACCAATGATCATGTACCATGAGACTGAAGGAGAAATGGCAAAGGCGAATGAGGTAAGCTTTGCCTCCAGGTGCACTCAAGTTGAAGGTCATCACAGCCATACACTTGACACATTCCGTACACCTCATGTCTCTCCTTTGCTGCTTGTTTGGTAAAGGGTATTGATGGGAAGGAGAAAACTAAAGCTTTTATAATTATAACTGTTTGATTGAGATGGATTTGTCTACCTTTTGTACTTTATCACATTTGTTCTTCTATACTAATTAACAGTCTCTGCAGAGATAGGATTTGTGTCAAAGATGTGTCCCCTTTTATTCCTTCCCCACTGGAACCATAGATGGGTGACTCCACAAACAATACCAAGCAACTATTTCATAGGTTTCAATGGCTCGAGTTCCTAGAATTCTCCATTATGTCAGGTAACATCAGGTATCTCTGCTATTTTTGAGAGACTTTCTATGATTCTTATCTGGTTTAGAATTGTATATTCTTGGAGAAGATGAAAAGGCCTGCTGCACTTATATGATGTGCTTAAGACTGAGTTCTAAAACTGTGTACATTCATACAGTGGAATACTAGTCATTAGTAAAAACTGATACATACAACACAACTAAATCTCAAATGTATTGGGGGGAGGGTATAGCTCAAGCGGTAGAACACATGCCTAGCATACATAAGGTCCTGGGTTCAATCATCCAAAAATAAATAAGTAAACCTAATTACCTCCCCCCCCAAAATAAATTTTAAAAAATCTCAAATGTATTATTTCAAGTGAAAAAAGTCAGACTTAAAAGGTTACATACTGTATGATTCAATGTATATAGCATTCAGAAAAAGGCAAAACCATGGGGGCAGAAAACAGATCAGCAGTTGCCAGGGGCTAAGAGTGGGAGAAGGGTATTGACTACAAAGTGGCAGAAGACAATCTGGGGGAGTGATGGAGATGGTCTATATTTTAATATAATAATGGTTACTGTATGCACTTGTCAAGACATACAGAACTGTACACTAAAAGGGCAAATTTTATTCTCTGTAAGTTACACCTCAGTAAACCTGGGTGGGGAGAGACTGAGTTCCAGAGCCTGGCCAGTGTCCTTTAAGACCTATCACCATGAGTCTGTGTGTGTTGAGGAAATGCTTAGAGCTGTGAATTCATACAGGGACAATACTTGGGGTAATATGTATTTGTCCTGGAGGCAGGGGTATGGGATACATTGCAGCTCTGATTTGAATTCTGGATGGAAACAAGTCTAGTGTTCTAACTAAAATTCTCTAATTATCAGCAAAGCAGTGACATGGAGTGCAAAAGGGCCTGACTTCTGGAACCAGACTACAAGGGTATGAATCCTACCCTCATCAGTCACTAACTGTGTCACCTTTGGCAATTTAGGTAAATTAGAAAACTGTATGTTAGTTTGTACCTGGCTGTATTAGTCAGCCAGTAAAAGGATACATAATTTTGTGTGTGTGTGTGTGTGTGTGTGTGTGTGTTTTCTAATTAAGGCAGTAAAGGAAAGCCATAATGCTTGATGTTAAGGGATAAAAATGATGGTAGTGATGATAAAGCTGACTATGGACTGGGTACTCTTTTAAGCATTTTACATGTATGAATTATTTAACTCTCACAACTACCCTGTGATAGGTACTATTACCATCTCTGTCCTACAGATGAGGAAACTAAGGTGTGGCCTAGACAGGTAAATGGCCAAAGTTCACGCACTCAGTGACTGGCAAGGCTGGGATTCAAACCCAAGCAGTCTGGTTCCAGAAGCCAGGCTCATATCCATGCCACTCCCCTGCCTTTATAAGAAATAGAGAATATTAGTTACAGCATTAGGGGAGAATTGTTCCCATCTAGAATTCAAGTCAAGTTTAATTTCCAGAATCCCTTGTAACAAATGAAGGGCAATGTTCTCTCTACTCAAATCTGAAGGGGGAAATGGGCCAGTGTTCATAAAGTTGCTCATTCCCAGCCATGTTATAGCAAATGACACAGAACTTGGGGGAGGGTAGAGCTCAGTGGTAGGGCACATGCTTTGCATGCCTGAGGTCCTGTGTTCAACCACCAGTATCTCTGTTAAAAAAAAAAAAAAAAAAAGGACAAACTACATAGAACTTCATTTTTTCACAGGGTAGTGAAAGATAAGACAATATTTTGGAAAAAGGAAGCGATCTGTTTGGGGAAGCTATCAAAAAGCAGGCTATGTCCCAATTTATTATGAATGTCAGAGAACTGCTCCCCTCTAAGTTAATTTCTTATTACATGACTTTTTCATGCTGTAATTCATCCCATAGCCCTCCACATCCTAGGATTACAGCAGTATCTTTAAAATTGCAATCCAACAGCAAAAGCCTTGACTCTACCATGCACAAAGGATCCTCAGTGATATGTTCCTCTCCTTGGATTTTATGTAAGTGAAAGTGTGTAGAAAATAAATCCATTTGGATATTGTTATTTATTTACACCCTACCTGGTTCCAAAAAAAAGATACAGGGTATGGTATTTTTCTACAAAGTCCATAAACATACAATATTTTAAAAAATCTGTATTTCTGCAACCTCACAATAGATGATCTACTGACCAACTATGCTACATATTAGAATTCATATTGGACATCACATTCATCTTCAAGCGGCAATCTTTTCCCATTTTTCTTTGTCAAAGACTTCTGGAAATGTTATGCTAAAAATAACAGACTTTTAATGTGAGTAACAGGTTAACAAAAATGAAAGTTGCTATAGAAACAGAATGCACACTTCAGAAAGCAGAGCTGCAAGGAAAAATGATATTTATCGGCTGCTGTAAATTGGCAAAAGCTTATCAATATGTATCCCATAGTCTGTCTCAGATAGCTTGGTAGCTGCTAATAGAAATATTTCCCAGTATTTTCCTGAGTTTTGAGGATGTATGCAATCAAGGACGTTCAGTCCAGAGGCAGGAAGAAAAAAAAGATGGCTACTTCATGGATTCCTGCACCACTCAGCATAAGCAAAAGTGGGTCTATTAAGGCAGGGCCCTCATGTCTTCTTAATGCTGTGTTTTATTTTGATGTCTTAACCATTAGTACTTGCAGAGTTGTCAGAATTATTCATGTCAACAGTAGGGAGTTCCTGAATCTCTGAGAATTATCATTTACATGGGGTTTGGTGCGCTTGGCTTGCTCTGAGTCGTACACTGGCAGTGACTTAGCAAAGCTTTAATGACAGGATAGCTCCTGTTTAACTGCATTATTAAGGGAGATTTTATTTATTATTGCTTTCCAACTGCAACTTTTGACTGAATGTTGCCATGATTCGACCACATTCTATTAAAGAGGAACAAACAGCAATTTTTATACAGCATGCACCACTTTGCTTTTATAGCCTGCATTTTTTCATGCAGTAAATCCAGACACTTTACAATCATTAAGAATATGTAAGACAACTTGGCTCCGTAACATCCTCTTTCCAGAGTTCAACCTGTGCTATAATAAAACAAGTGACCACAGAAACATATATCCAGGCTCAGCTCTATAAAAGCCCAAACCCCCCTATTGTAAATAAGTTCTTTCTGGTAGGAACGTCATAGACTGTCTGTGCTGAATGGTTGGCTACCTTTGATCCATGTGACCGTTGCTTCTTTCTTGCTAATTTCCTTCAAATGACAAGTTGCCCTCTTTCTCAGCTCATTAATAATGTAGCCTCTGGGAAAGGCAGTGGCTTTAAAATGAGATGATTAGATTGCAGTGGCTAGGACCCGGCTGGTGATGGTTTCTGCACTGGGGTTACGTAAGCCTTTAACTTGGCAGGTTTTTCCCTCCCCTCATGTATCTGGAATGCTTTCCTCCAAAGAATTTTGAGAAGATGGTGATGAGTGCTGCTCTGAAGTTCACTGAAGTCGCCCCGGGACTACCTTCTTCTCATCCCATCTCCTCCCCAGCACCTGGCTCCTCCGGTGTGAAGAGCAGGGATGGTAACAAATGGAGCTGTTCGGGCCAGACAGACAGAGGATAAGTGAATAGGCTCAGATTTAATTGCTTTTCTACCTGAGACTGCAATTTCCTCCAAGATACGGGAATGGCTCTCTGGAGGAAATGTAACCAAGATAGAGCAGGGTGATTTTCCAACTTTATGGAAATCTGGACTTGAAACAGTACAAAACGCCTTTCTTTCTTCCCTTGACCCCCGAAGAGTGGCCTTGACAATAAGAAAAGGTCAGGTTTAGAAGCAGCAATACCCGATGAAGACTGGGCCACGTTGGAGCACGGGCACTGTTTATTGAGTCTTGACTATACGCTGGGCACTGTGCCTTGTCTCATGCTTTAGCTCCTTCCATTTTCACAACAGCCCTGCGAAGTGAGAATTATTTTTATAAGGGTTAATCAATTCCTTTTTCAGCCCAATTCTTTTGAGTCCTGGTTTTCTTTCTTGTCAAACACAGAAAGAACTCAGAACTACTGCATTTCCTCGTTCCTTCTGTCATTTTTTTAATGCTACATCTTACCTAAGCAATGTCTTCTTCTTCATCATGTTGCTCTAAAAATAATCATTTTAAACCTCTCTTTTTATGGCATTTATCTTTCGACTGAATTCAGGATTCAGTGTGACATAGCACAGAGAGGTCAGCAAATATTTATGTATGAAGAGCCAGATAGTAAATACTTTAAGTTTTGCAGACTATATGGTCTGTCTCAGTGACTCAACTCTATTGTTGTAGTAGGCAAAAGTAGTGTAGATAATACACAAAGGAATGGGCAGGGCTGTGTTCCAATAAAACGTAATTTTCAGGAGCAAGAGGCCTGCCAGTGAGCCTTAGTTTGCTGACCCCTGAATTAAAAAAAAAAAAAAAAAAAAGAGGGTGGTAGGAGATGGGGGTTGGGCCAAAGATAGCCGCAAATAATTAATTTCTAGGACCATGTTATTTGCTGTGTGGCCTTGGTAATAAGGTAATAGATAGTAAAAAGTAATAAAGAAATAAATCTTTGAAGCTTAGTTTCCTTATCTGTAAAACAGGTTGATAGCTTCCTCATAAAATTACTGTGAGGATTAAAAGAGAGAAACAAGGACTCCTGGACTTTCCCCCCCTTTCAGTTTGACTAACGCTGTTTGATGGTTTATAATATTCCAGGCACTTGTTTAAATGCTGATGGTACAGCCATAAGACAAGGCCTTTGTCTCCTGCACCATCTCTTAGAAATTCAATGGGCATTCATCCTGCTGCAGAGGATAAAGGAAGGCTTCTTACAGGAGGCATTCAAAGTCCGTCTTGGAGGATGAGTGGAAAATGTTAGGTTGAGAAGCAAGAGAAGGACGTTCCAAGTAGAGACAGCAGCCTCCAGCAAAGAGATAAAAGCTTCATAGATTTGCACTGTATTTCAGGAAACTGTGAAAAATGGTCCAGTATAGCTAGAGAACCTGGTGATGCGTGGTAAGGTCCATACTCATAGAGCCTGCCTGATATCCATTCCCCCTTCTTCCTTACACACAGGTGCACGATTTTGTCCAGGGCACAAAATGTACCCAGATAAAGATACTTAATCCCCCAGTATCCCTTATAACTAAAGGTGGCTGTGTGACACAATTCTAGCCAATGAGAATCTCTGGGAAAGTCTTCTTTTTCTGAATAAATAAAATACAATCGTATAGGAGAAGGCTTTCTTCTGATGTGGAAAGTGGGTGTAACACTTGGTGATTCAGCAACCTTTTGCAATCATGAAAACAAAAGCCCCATATCGACAGTGACAGGGCAGAAAGACAAAAGAAGCCTGTGTTCCTGGTGGCATTGTTGAGCCACTACACCAGCCCAGTGACCTATTTCCAGGCTTTTGTTACAAAAGAAAAAAAGCAATCCCATTATTTAAGCCCCTACATATTGTGTTTTCCATTGTTCACAAATGAACAAAATACTAAATGATATACAATGGAGCTGGAAATGGTAGGAAAGGTGCTGAAAAAGTAGATTTGTTTCAAATTGTGAAGAGTGCCAAATGTTATATTCTGGAGTTCAGACTATCCTGTAGAGAAGTGAGAAACAGCAAAGGTTTTTAAGCAAAGGAGAGATATAAAATAATTTGTTCAATAGTAGACTATTAAGATCTAAATACATGCCAAGTACCTTGCGAACTACACAGATGAAAAAACAAAACAAGGAGGCACACTCGCAAATACAATTATTATAAATAATGATGTCTTATGAAGAAAACAACTGGTTTTGCTAAGAATAGTCAGAGCATCCCACCTTATATATTGTAGGAAGGCCTCTTAGGACAAGTGACAACAGAGCTCAGACATAAAAGATGAGACTTTGGTGATGCAAACACTGAGGAAAATGACATTCTAAGCAGAAGGCCCAGCATTTGCAAAGGCCTGAGGCAGGAAAGAGTTTAGTAGCTTCTAGGAACTGGAGTGCTTCTAGGAAGCTTCAGTGTAACTGAAGCTTATTATCCAAATTGGGAGTTGATGGTTTGAGATGAGGTTGGAGAGATATTCAGGGCTTTGTAGGCTATGACAAGGAGTTTAAATGAACAGGAAGCCGCTGAGGAGTTTGAAGCAAGTGATATGATCCAAGTCATACTCTAAAAGAGTGTTCTCGATATGGTATAGAAAATGGATTTAAAAGGAATAAGAGTAGAACGGTACAGACCGGTGGCATTTGTTGCAGTAGTCTAGGTGAAAGATGGTGGAAGGATGATGGTGGCCTAGTCTAAGGTGGTGACCATGGGGATGGAGAAATGTGGATACTTGTGGTACACCAGCACGACTTGCTGTGCAGATTGGATGCTGGAGGTTAGGGACAAAGAGGAATTAAGGATGACTGTCTTTGAACTGAGCTTCTGGGTAGAGAGTGATACCAATTATCGAGACGGGGAAGATTGTGGGAGGGAATACATTCTGGCTGGGAAATGAGTTGTTCTGTTTTAGACATGTTAAGTTTGAGATACCTATCAGACATCCAAATGGAAACATCAAGCCGGGCGTGTGGGATGTGTGAGTCTGAGATTGAATTCCTCTAGCTGGAGATAAAATTATGACTCATTAGCAAAATTATGATATTTTCATCCAAGAGAATAGATGAGCTTACCTTGGAACATTATGGCGAGAAAGACAAGAGATGAGGTCTATTTGGTAGAGGTAGGTGGGGAATGGTTTTGAGAGAAGAGGGATTAGGGACAGGGAGATCAGCTCAGAAGTTAATGGATTAGTTTTGAGTGAGAGGTAAGGAAAGTCTGACCTAGAGGAGGAACAATGGGAACGGAGGAAAAGGAATGGATTTAAAAGATAGTTGAAATTTCAAAATGTACACTAGATAAACAAGATTATACTGGATAGCACAGGGAAATGTATACAAGATCTTATGGTAGCTCACAGCGAAAAAAAAGATGTGACAATGGGTGTGTGTATGTTCATGTATGGCTGAGAGATTGTGCTCTGCCCTGGAATTTGACACAACATTGTAAAATGACTATAACTCAATAAAAAAATGTTAAAAAAAAAAAAAAGAAATTGGATTATAATTTCATTTACTGAAGTCTAGTTGATTTGCAGTGTTGTGTTCGTTTCTGGTGTACAGCATGGTGATTCAGCTATACATATATATATATATATATTTCATATTCTTCTTCATTATAGGTTATTATAAGCTATTGAATATAGTTCGTGGTGCTGTACTGTAGGATATTGTTGTTCATCCATTCTGTATACAGTAGTCTGTATCTACTAATCTCAAGACCTTATGTTCTTGCTCTAACTTGCACAGTTCTTGAGTGTGAAGGTCATTAATGGGGCAACATAAGTGTGTGTCTGAGCAAATTAATACAGAAGTTATTTGAAGTTAACAGAAATCCAAATAAATGAAATACATATGTATTACTATACACACTAGAGATAAGGAGGTGAACAAAGGTGGACCTTTCATAAAGCTTTCCTAGCCTCATGGAGAGAGACCCGTGAACAGGTAGCTATAACAGAACATGGCAGGGTAAGAAGACCTGTACCAAGGAAGTGTGGTGGGAATGAAGAAACACCCCTCACCTCCCATTTGTCTATTGAACTTACTGCTCTTTGCTCCTCCAAGGTGCATAGCATTCTTGGTATCACACGCTTTAAGTGTCTTCCCCGCCTGGATTATTTCTCAATCCTTTGATTCCTTGTAGGTCTCTACTGGTCCCACTCTCCTGACTCCTCCCTTCCTTCTGCTTTTTTTCGTAGAGGGGGATAATTCATTTTTTTTAATTTTTAAATTTTTAAAATGGAGTGTGGTTAGTTTGCAGTGTTGTGTCAATTTCTGGTGTGCAGCATCATGTTTCAGTCGTGCATATACATACATATATTCATTTTTATATTCTTTTTCATTATAGGTTACTGCAGGATATTGAATATAGTTCCCTGTGCTGTATAGTAGAAACTTGTTGTTTATCTAGTTTATATAAAAAAATAAAAAATAAAATAAAAGATAGTTGATAGGAAGAGTCCACAGACGGTGGATCCTGATTGGATTACAAGGGTGAGAAAGAAGTCAAAGGTAGCTCTGAGATTCCTCTTTGCTTGATTGACTCTATATTGATGTTCTCGGTGTGTGATACATAGAAGGAAAAGAGAGTTCCAGGCTGAGATAACACATTTGACTTGGGTGCCACCTGGGCAAACATCAGATAGGTTTAAAGCCTGGGACTGCCAAGTGATGCTTTTGAAAAATTGCCCTCACTTCACCTAAACTGAAGCAAATACTCGGGAATGGTCTGTAATTGTTTGGAAGCTGGTGGGAAGGTAGACAGCCTCCAGAATAACCATGTGGGACTTGTAGAAGTCCTCCTGAGAACAGCAAGTGGAATTTCTCATGCCTGGTATCATCCTTGGTCCATGTTGGTTGTGTCATCCATGACTGAACGTCCCTGTAGGGAACTCTGGGGAACTAGAAAGCCTTACCTTCACCCAGCAGTAATACTGTGGATCTTCTACCTCATTTGACCCATCTCCATAGAAGCTTCATATTTCTAGATGTGTCCATTTTTGTCTTTCTGGGGATCACGTCACTGATGCACTGTTAAATGGAATTGCTGCAAAGCCCTTGTGTGCTGATAGCTGAGTTGATAAAAAGAACTAGACAAACCACACAGGCATTAACATCAGAATGCTAAGCTATCAAGTGCACCATCTTTGTCGCAAAAGAAAAAAATATGTGACTAGAAATAAAGGAAGAAGTATTCGTCAAGTATGTCAATTGTCTCCTTGATTCCACACAGTTTGGCATCCTGGATTGAATATTGGAAGTGGTCACAGTTACAATTTCTTGGCTGCTTCTGTTCCTTCGAGCCAAAGGGTAAAAGATACCTGAGGTATTATAGCAGAAAATGAAATTACAAAATCCAGTCTGGGTAGTAATAAAAATTGAGACCAAAGCTCTTTCTCGGCAGAAATTGGATACTTCTGGCATTTCAGAGGCAGATGGGGGCAGGGGGAGTGAAATTAAGAAGGGGAAATTTTTTGCCTTTTCTTTTAGATTTTGTCAGGGGCAGCAGATTTTGAGAACAATAAGAATTTAAGAAATAAGAGGTTTTAAATGTGGGAGGAGGTGGCCACAAGGCTGATAGAATTACATAAAGCTCAGTCTTCACAAACCTTACCTGAAAAGGTGAGTAGAGAATGCCTGAGTCCATATTACAGTTTTAATTATGAATAACTATGCTTGAAATTTTGTGAATTAATCTTTCCTTTACTGTCAGCTCTGACCTCGGGGCTCTGCGATTCGTTCAAACTAATTGGGGTGGGTTTTTTTGTTTTTAATGTGTTCAGAGATAGCCACTCAAAAATAATTTTTCTCACTGAACCAGACACTCTTCAAGTGGAAATCACAAGTGTCTCAATGAGGTATAAACCAGCCATTGATTAAAGTGCACAAGAAGCAATTTCTTTTTGAAACTTCTGTTTGAAAGATAAATGCTGGGTTGCAAAGAGGCTGGCCAAGAGATGTTTGTTTAAACACAACTGAAAAATAGCTACGTGTCACCGATTTCAAGATGACCCAGAGTTACTCAGTCCACTAATTGAAATGGTATTGTGACAATGCAACTGAAATGGTGAATAATTGACTTTCTAACTATAGATAGAATTTTGCTTAGGAAAAAACAAGCTTCCTAAACTAAGAAGGGGGAGATAGGCCTCTCCAAAGTTACAAATCTTGGGGCTGGAGGAAGGGGATGGGTGTATATGTTTTCAACGATCTCAGAGCCAGGAAATAAGGATTTGACAAATCTATACTCCCCTAATACTTTCATAAGAAATGGTAGTGAAAGGGAAATACTATAAAAATTTTATTTTCAAGCCGCACAAGGTGGAGGATGGCTCTTAAAGAGTAAGTGGATGCTAGTGAGTAGAACAAACGTCAATGCGAGTTAACAGAGGGTCAGATGCTCCTGCACGGAAGGCCTGTATGAGTCTGCTTGGGCTGCAGTAACAAAATACCACCGACTGGGTGGCTTAAACGACAGACGTTTATGTTCTCACGGTTCTGGAGGCTGGAAAGTCCAAGATCAAAGTTCTGGTTGATACAGTTTCTGATGAGAACTCTCTTCCTGGCTTGCAGACGGCCACCTTCTCTGAACTCACAGAGCCTTTCCTTAGTGTGTTCCTGCGGGGGAGGGGGAGGAGAGAGAGTACAAGCTCTCTGTTGTCTTCTTATTAAGGACACTAATCCATACATAAACAACAAGGTCTTACTGTACAGCACAGGGAACTCTAGTCAATCTCCTGTACAAACCTATAATGAAAAAGAATATGAAAAGGAATAGTATATATGTATGTGTGTGTGTCTAACTGAATCACTATGCTGTACACCAGAAACTAACACAACATTGTAAATCAACTATACTTCAGTAAAAAATAAAATAAAAAGACAGTAATCGTAGCTGATTTGGCACCCACCCTTATTACCAGATTTAACCTTAATTACATCCTTAAAGGCCCCATCTCCAAATAGAACCACACAAGGGATTAAGGCTTCGGCATATGAATTGGGGTTGGGGGGGGCACAAACCTTTGGTCTATAATGTGACCCAAGAGCGCAGGTGGAGGAGCAGTCCCACTGGGAGTCTGACGGGGCAGGGCAAGGCAAGGTGGCCCAGCCCCTGTGGTGTCCCAGCCCAGACGTCTTCAGGCTGGGTGTGCTATTAAAAACAGAAGCCCCTCTTTCTACCCACCACCCACCTGACACAAAGAAGTCTGAGAGTTGGGGGGACGGGCAGCAAGCTTAGATAAGAAGATGCTCTGAGGGCCAAATTGTGGCCTGGCTGGGCCCCTCTCCCACCTCAGGGCCGACTGAGCCTGAGGCCAGGGTGTAATGGACCACCCACCTGAAAACCTGGGTTATTTTGAGAAAAACAGGGAAAAGATTGGGGCAGGACCACACAGAGCCTTCAGATAGGAGTGTTTCCACTCCTTTTGAAGATCTAAGAAGACAAGTAGAATGCAAATCTCTAAAATTGCCAGTTCCTAAGAGTCACTTGGGTGGGAGTTATCTGGCGCACACTAAGGCCATTTCACAGTGTCTGTAGGTGCTGTTAAAAAGAATACCAAGTTTAGCCTAAAAAGCAGGGTTTCTCATGTGCAGACATCTTGGGCTAGATAGTTCTTCGCTGTGAGGGCATCCTGTGCATTGTAGGATGTTTAGCAGCATCCCTGGTGTCTGCACTAGATGCCAGTAGCACCTCCCTCCCCCACCCCCAAGTTTGACCACTAGAAACATCTCTAGACATTGCTGATGTTGAGAACCACTGGCCCAAAGAGATGGCTGGTAATGGCTTAGTAAAGACCATTTTTGCATCACATTGAAATGATAATAATTCATACAGTTAACTGAAACACTAAATAAAGGCATAAATCTATGATAATGCTGAAAAGGAAGATGCAAGATAATATGCCACAAGAAAAAGTCAAGCTAATGTGAGTCAGTTGATTGGTACTCAGTCTCTCACAAAAATGGGAGATATTAACAAATCGTTCAATTCAAGGAAAAGTTACAATTAATTAATTACCTAATTGTGCAATACCATCCTTTCCCTGGCTAGTTCAAGAAGTTATCGTGGTCCACCTGAAATATCAAACATCTCCATGCTCACTCGTCAATGTGATTTGATATTGCAAAAATATGAAATCTTAGGTCACACTCACTCTCTTTTTAACTTTTCTGTTGACATAATTTCCGGCCTACGGAAAAGCTGCAAGAATAGTACAATGAATCCCCATAAACCCTTCATCCAGATGCCCTGAATGTTAACATTTCACCACATTTGCTCTATCCATGCAGACTTTTAAATGAAAGACACGGGAAGAAATACAAGTTGTTCCCAAGATGTGCAAGTTATGGCCCCAAATATCGCCTCTCCCTCCCTCCCTTCACACAAACCCTGCATCAGTGGCACGGTCATACCTCTTAAACGTGTCTGCCTTCCTCACCAGACTCAGTCTTACCACCCCGGAGAGTAGCACCTGCATTCTTTATCTTTCAATCCTTAGCCTGTTATTCAGTGCCCAGCACATTGTAAAAGTCCTCAGTGGGTGTAGAATGACTGTTTCCTTTTATAGGTTGGGTTTGCTGTTGGTTTTATTGTTTTAGCATTGGTCTGCTTCTGAACTAGACGCTCCTTTTCCTACACAGGTCTTCCAGTAAATATAGACTTTTAGGCATATAAAGCCGTAGCTGAGGGTCGTAGGTTCAGAAGCTCTGAGTTTGGTGCCAGAGAAAATGTGAGCATGGGAAACAATTCTGATGCAAGAAAGAGCAAGGGTGTTGATGGTATTAAAGAAAGCCTTTAAAAAGGTGGTTTGGCACGGGATAGCAAAGTTATAAAAATGTTACAGATCATTATGTGTGTGAATAGAGTAGTTCATTGCTGGTGATCTAAAAACTGAAGGTCTGGAACATTCAACAGTGCACTTTTAACCTAGTCAATACAGCTCAGATTGTGGAATGGAAGCCAGTTAGGTTCCACATGCAAATATTCAAGTATAAAAATATTGAGAAAGGGGAGGGTATAGCTCAAGTGGTAGAGCGCATGCTCAGCATGCATGAGGTCCCAGGTTCAATCCTCAGTACCTCCTCTAAAAGTAAATCAATAAATAAAGCTAATTATCCCCACCCTCAACTGAAAAACAAAAAATTTGAGAAGCATAGTATGGGATCTAGCTGATGAAATCATGGGCTGAAGAAGTGACTGGAGCACAAATAGAAATGACAGAATAAAAGAGAGCTATATCCAGCCACTGTTTTGGTAAACATCTGTTATAATTGTATCTTCCCAACATCTCTTAAAACTGCTTTTCTATGTTTGGGGAAACCCCACCTCAGGAATCCTGCCTCCTGCATGAGCCTGCGACGTTCAAGTCTGAACTCAAATCCCCAGCATCCTTTGCAGCAAGCATGCTGTCGTGTGCTGTAGGCTCCATGACTTTGGAAATAAGCAAAAAAGGGAACAGTCTTGGTATGGAGTTTCTGTTTGTGGCAGCACAGATAGTAACCAAGGCATTTTGGCTTTCAAATGGCAGTGCGTTCTAGTGCTGCAAACTTGAATGAGTTCCTGGTGCAGAAGTAGCCCTGTGGCTGGCAGCTGTAATGGTTGAGTCGAGTCAAGTTCTTGACATTTAGTGCTTGGCTGGGGCAGCAGAAGTGGTTTTTCCTCAGGCCAGTTCTGGGATATGGTTTTGACCATTTCTCTAGGAAATAATTCTTTGAGATAACACCTTTGTCTTACCTGCAATCTTTTTTTTTTTTTTAAATAGTGGAAACCACCAAACTAGACTCTGCTGTTTGCAACTGTCGAATACAATATTACAAATATCTCTCACTTGCTTCTTCTTCTAGGAAGCAAGGAATCAACAATTTTGAAGCTATCAATAGATAAGAGTAAATACAGCCTGGAAGAAAAGTAAATACAGAAACTCAAGTAGAATAAAAGCATTCTTGGGGAGCTCATATTTAATTTGACTCCTCGGCTCTCACCTCACATCCACTTTGAATTCATAGTGGGCCCTTCATAGAAGTCCCCCAATAACTCTGTAACACATGATTGGAAAAATAAAGGAAACGTCTCATTGCAGCATCTTAAAAGGGGTCACAATATTCCCACGAGGCATCTCTATTCCTTTCTTCAAGTCCTCATCTGGGTGATGGAAAGGATAGAAGGGGCAGATTCTGATACCAAGAACATAGGAATTTTTAAATCATATTTTAAAAGCTGCCAAAATACCTTGAAAATATACTTTCCATGGAACGGGTACCACATACTTACACATTCCTTTCTTTGGAAGATGTGGGCAGATCTGTCAAAACTCTGTATCAATTGTCAGGGGTGTTAACGCTCTGAAGAATATTTTCTCTTATTTTCAGTTTTTAAATGGGAGGCTACACAACAATAACTGGGGGGGAATGGTGAAGGGGAAAGCAGAACTTGTTCTTTGTTGTCTCTTTTTTCAGTACATTGCGTGTGTGTGTGATGTAGGGATAGAGAAGTTACATAGATGCATTTAGGTGGCCATGGGCCAGCGTGCTTTCTGTGAATTCTGGCGTTTCTCCCAATTATTTAAAAGTTCCACACTAATAGGCTTGCCCATCACAGACTTCAGGAAGAGTGGATCCTGGTCCTTATAAGAGCCAGAGAGTGTATCTTTCCCCTTAGCTGACTGCCTCAATTTGTTTTCATTAGTGGAGATGAAAAACAAATGGAATTCCTAGGTGCCCCAGGCAAAGGGATGCTGCACCCCGCATTGCTGCTGCCTGCAGACTTCTGCGCTCATTCAGAAACCTCGCCAGGAGAAGGATGCTTCTGCTACAGCTCGCCCCTTCAGAAGCACAGGGCACATTATTTTGAATTATTTCAGATGAGGAGACTCGCGGCCAATTAAAATGCAGCACTAATATTAGCTTATTTTCAACCGAACGATAGCTTTGTAGACTAAAAGTCTCTTCAGATCTCACCACTTCCAGGCTGCTTGCTTCTGAGGCATTTAGCCGGAATTTAGCTGCTGTCTTCAGACCACCGACTCTATCTTGCTGCCTTGGGAATTTTGCATGAACGAAGGTTCTCATACATAGCTGCCGCTAATGGTTGGAATTTGTGTTTACAAAAGTTCCTTTCCTGTTTTGCAAACTCAGGCTGGGCTCTGCCGCCTTGAAAAGCCGCTTCCCCTCAGCAGATGTTCTGCCGCTCGCTGGCAGCGTTCTTGTCTGCACTCATCTGTCTCACTCTGCTATCCACTCCCGCCACCCAAGAGAGCCTGGAAATGCGATTTCTCCCCTCCTTCCCCCATACGGCCCTCTCTGCTCGTGACCTGCCTGCTGCTTCACTCCACAAACTGGGCTCTTCGTCGCCCTCTGTATCGCAGTTATTTCTGCCTCTGTGGCTCTTCCCAGTTGGACACTAAAAGCAGTGATGACTAAAGCCTTCAGTTTTTCCTGCCTGACACCATCTCCCCGTGCTTAAGCCTTTTTTGTCCCAGTGGGAGACATGACCACTATAAAAATTCAGTTGGCCATCATGACAGTCTTAGATTCATATTTGACCCTTTCCTCTCTTTTGTTTCCTTAATATTTAAAGTAATCACTACAGACTGCAGAAACAAGTTTAATCTTTGTCACCTTATCCATGATTATTGTCACATGGCTGGTCCTGTCTCTAATCCAAGCTCTTGTATCCTCACTGATCATCACATCTGGGACCTTAATTTAACAAATGTTTATTGGGAGCTGAGGAAACATTTACTGAGGAGTTGCTTCCTGATGTGGACTCCTTTTTCCATGTTCTTAGGCCTCTGGAGAATGAAGACCACATCTTTTTGTTTTACAGAGAAGAGGAAATCCAAGTGGTTGTGTGACCAGACCCCTCGTGTCAAAGTGAGGGTCAAAGTTTGGAACGAGAAGAGGAGGAGCATGTGACTTAAAGAGGGGGATGATCTGAGCCAGGTCAGAGCTGTGGGACAGGTCACCCATACCTGGGCATCGGAGGAGTAAGCTTACCCTGGTCAGGCTGTGAAATTTGACAATGTGTCAGTGACAATCAAGTATCTTCTTTGGTTAATAAACTGTGTCGTATTCTGTGCCAAACAGTGTGTGTGAGGCTGTGGGAGATACAAAGATGGAAAGATGAGGCTTCTTCCTCTACTCATGTATTGATACACTGCATGTTTCTTCTTTGACCAGGGTCTCTTCCCCCTCCAGCAGCCACCAGCACAGATAAGCCTACAGCAGCTGCAAGAAGGGGTAGAGAGTTAAGAGGGTGAATGTGGCTCCCCAAAGTATCCACTGAAGATGTTAACACCTGGTCTGATGTCCTGTAGGATGCTAAACACCGCAGTGTCTCTCCATCGCCCCCTTCCTCCATGTATCTGAGTGGTTCTCAAACCTGGGCGCACGTTAGAATCACCAAGAAACTGAAAAAAGAAATATAACATTAAAAAATGGTCAAATTGGTAAATTTTATACTGTGTATATTTTACCATAATTTTTTAAAAAATGTCGATTTTCCAACCTCCAGGACGTAGAGTGTAAGTCTTCATTCCCTAAGTGTGAGCTGTGCATAGCAAGTTTCTTCCAAAGAGGACAGTACAGAAAAGGGGAAGAAAGTGTAACTTTACAATGGAGAAACCTGACAAACCTCAGCCAGGTGACCAAGGTCAACACCAACAGTGAGAAGTCATGTTGGTAGCATTCACCATTGATACGATGTGATGAAAATGACACTTTACCTTTGTGGTCTTTCTTGCCAACATGTATAACCCTGGTGTAATCATGAGAAAAACACCAAAACAATCCCAATTGAGGGACAGGCTACAAAGTATCTAGCCGGTAATCCTCAAAGTTGTCCAGGTCATCAAAAATTAGGGAAATGTGGGAAACCGTCACAACTCAGAGGACCCTCAGGAGACTTGACTAGGAAATACAATGCGGTATCTTGGATGGGACCCTGATACAGAAGAAGGACATTAGGGAAAAACTGAAGAAATCTGGATAAAGTATGGATGTTAGTTAATAATAATGCTTCAGTATTGGTTCATTAATTTTCACAAGTGTTCCGTAAGGTGTTAATACTGTGTGTGTGTGTGTTGGGGATGGGTATCCGGGAACTCTCTGTACTATTTTTTGCAATAATTCTGTAAAGCTAAAACTCTTCTAAAAGAGAAATTTTTATTAAATAGATAAATATGCTTGGATCTCACCCCAGATAAATCCGTATCTTTGGGTGTGGGGTCTGAGCAACTGTACTTTTGTAAGCTCCTCGGGGGATTCTGATGCAGAGTGAAATCTAAGAATCCTTGGTTCACCCGGCCCTGCCCTCTGCAGGTCAAGATTCCGATGTTAGCTTGCTGTGTCATTTCACCTGCCTTTGCGTTCTCTCAGCTCTCACAGCCAGATTTATCCATGAGCCACATCTCTTGGCCCAGATCCAGCCTGTTTCCTGGGTCAGATCGAGCAGGCAGAGATCCAGCGTATAATGGGAGTGAGTTTAAGGTGGGGTGGGATATTTTTTCCTGTACTCCACCCAGACTTGGGATGATGTTCAGTAATCCCTGGCTCTTCCCAGCCAGCCATGACCCGGTGTGCAGGAAGGTGCTTCCGTGTCAATTCCTTTTCTGTGATCTACTCAGGGAACTGCTCATATCAAGACTTCCTCCTGAGTAGGGGGCCTCAGCCCTCTTGTATAAAGACCTCATCTTTCCTAGTTTCCTTCATTGAAGACTTTAGCCCCCACTCCTCAGTCACTGATTAGACAGTGATGAAGGTAGACAGAGCCTTTAAAATGATTCTGTCTGATTGCTGTACCATGACCAGACTTGTGAATTCTCAATTTATTTCTTGGCTCTGAAAACTCGTCCCTCCCTACCACCTATGCTGGGTCCCATTCTGGTTAAAATCCCCAAAGACATCACCCTCTACGGAAAGTTCCCTTTTCCATACTATGAGGGAACTGTGCAGGACCATTTCCAAGGGCTGCTTCCATTTTAATAGAGAACTCATTACTGAACAACCAACATAGCCATTCTGTCTTTCTATTAGCAATAATCGCGCCTCAGATAAACCTCATTGGCTACGATACTGCCACTGCGCAAAGCTCATTCTGTCTTTCTAGAACCAAAGAAGTTTCTACCCTCTCAACACTACCGGTTCCTCCCTTCCTAATCCCAGGACTGACTAAAGAAAATTTGTGGTGACTTTGTAGGCAACAGAAAGTAAAAAATGGCTAGTACCATCATCACAGGCAGAAATGCATCCCTCATTTCACACCATCAGGACAAAGAGGAAGGTCTGCATGTTGAGTTCCTGCCCCTGGAACTGTGAATCGCTGTCTGTGAGACAATCTGCTCAGAGGCTCAGAAAAGCTTTCCACGTCAGTGCCTGCTCAGGGCTGGAAGATGACAGTAATGCATAGCCACTTGATTTTCGCAAAATACCGATAGCAAGACCCGAAATGATGAGGGATCCCTGAAATTACTTGTGTCACCAAGTCGAAGCAGATCATTCTTGATCAAATTTCTACATGATAATGTTCCACATTACTGAGTCCTTACTGTCAGCCAGCCGGGACGTGAGTGTTAGAGATGTGTTACTTAGTTTATCCTCGTAACCACCCTTTCATAGAAGGTCTTAACACCGTCCCTATTTTCTAGGTGAGGAAAATGAGATGTGGGAACTTCAACCACATGACTGAGGTCACACAACCTAGAAGCTGTAGAACTCTGAGATCTGAGTACCGGAATAAGAGACCGATGCCAGCATCTGCTCACAGAACCTTCTGCCCTTCTGCCTCACCACACAGGATCAGAACATGGGGCTTTTCCAGCTCTCATCATCCAATCATTCTGAAAGCCCCACATTGGAGATAATGTTCCCCCAAATGGAATCTTCAAGTGTCTGAACAGCACCGAACACAAAACTCTTAGATCCCTCCTCAGAGTACCTGATCATGCACAGTGCTACTGACATTTATGTTAATTATACATAGAATATCAATGTGTACAAGTAACAGGAATAAGAAAGCAAGTAAAGTATTTATCCTATTAAACAAAATGACTCGGTGCACACGTGTTTGAAACCACTGGAATCAAGCAGTGCTGTTCCCTAAAACTGAAAATAGGTCAATAGACCTCTGTTCTAGACTGTGTGGTTAGCCGTTAATCCATATTTGCCTACCTGGAGGGAACAACACATATATAATTCTGTGGTTTAGACCTTTCATTATTTCAAGCTGGTTTTACCTCTATCAATCCTATTTAATTAAACTTTTAATTAAATAACTTTCAATTAAACTATTAATTAAACAATGTGCTTTTTTTTTTTCTCTTAAAGCAATGATTTCTGGTAGGTACAGCTATTAAGGGTAGGGAGCGTTTTAAATTTCACTCAGTATTTTAAATTGTGTTTCATTCTTTCTTCAGTTAAATGTAACCACCAGTATTCTAGGGAAGAAAATGTCACAGGCCCATCTTTCTTATGGTATCAGGGTCCCACCAGGAAACAGATGGCATATGTAAGTTATAAGATTTCAGGAGAGTTTAATGAAAGAACTATTTACAAAATGTAGAAAACGTAGGCGGGGTATAGGGAAGCCCCCATAAATGGCACAATACCTAGGGCCAGTAACAAGGGTCTAGATCCATTACCCATCACCTACCCTAGACCCAAAAGGTCTTAGAGAGGGAGCTGTCCCCAGTACCTAGAGACCTAGTAGGTTGCAGGGGAGGGCACACCCCATATGCAAATTACCTGATACTGGTGAAGTGAGGGTCCAGTGGCCTGTGGTTCAGGTTGCTTTCAAGTCTCCCCATCTTCTCTGGGGCTGTGTCCAAATAGAACATTTCCTATCCCTTCACCATGTGGTTTGTCTTTCATTTTTTTCTCCCCAACTCCCACTTTGCTCTTAACTAATTCCTGTAAATAGTCAATGCTCTGCCTGCCTTCTTCCTGTCTTTCTGGGTCAAAACTCATTGAAAAAGTATCCACCGAATACATAGCTGGGTCAACCACAAATGAAGCCTCCTGCTGGCCTCTGCCCCTCCTTTAACACAGCACACCATTTCCTTGTTGCTTAGAGTCTCCTAGCCCACTCCACTTACCACTGTACTCACCAGAAATCTCTCATCCTCTTCCTGCCAACCAAATTATTTTTTCACTCCTTTTGACTCCAGTTTATATTCTTTTCAAAGTCTTTCTTAATTTGTATCCTCTCCCATCTTTATCCACTCAATCCTTGTATATTCCCTCTGAAGTAATTTATTTTATGCTAAATTGTTGTGCTAATGGAGTATTATTTTATTTCTATAATTATCCTTATGGCTATGATTATCATCTCTGTGAAACCAGTGTGTGTGTTTTATCCCCAAAACTAGAAAATGAGTTGCTGGTGTGTTTCATACTGAAAGATTACTGAAGGAACTATCTTGCCTGCCTCCTCAACCCTGCAACCCAACTACATTTGTAGGATTTTCTTCAATACACATTGTGTATTGATGACGGAATTAGCTGTTACGTGCTCTGTAACATGTGAACAAGTAACCCAAATGAGGCAGTGCTGATTTATAAAGGAATGATATAGACAAAAGCACTGGGAAAAACAACAAATATTTAACTTTGTAAATTAAGTGCATCCTTATGAATGTAAGCAATAGGATAAGGCGAGTGAGGGGGACAATTATGACTTTGTTGGTCCAGGACAAGGAAAGAAATCACAGCCTCTCCTCCATGCATGGACGAATGGCTTCACGGAGGAAATAAGGTCAATTTCTGTTTGCTGAAGACATCGAGCCAATGCACTCATTCTCTGGACAGACTAGTTCAGTTCAGCCAGTAATTATATGGCTAGATCTACTCGGTGAGAAATGGAAATGGGAACTTACTTCTTGTTTAGTCCTCTTTGTCTGCCTTCTAAAGCCTTCTTGGTGTTGGTTCTTCATGTGACCTGTTTAGAAATGAGGTAGCTTCATTGAGATTCATTCATTTTCTCTAGAGGAAGTACATGATTATATTTCACTCTATAAATAAGAGAAAGTCATGGTAAAAATGGATCGAGTACAGAGTTTTATATAATGGAAAGTTCCTCTCTGTGACAAATGCCATTTTTCAGGCTATGGAATGCTTTGTTTGCAAATGAGCACCGTTTTTTGACCAGTTTGGTACAAATGTCATAAGAGAAGAATACAGTCTACAAAAGGAATATAGAAATGATCAACTATGTACTTTTTTGTTGGTAAGAGGTAGAGTATCTCTAAGTTAAAAAGATATCATCATTGAAACGAAAATTACTTACTAAAGAGATTCAAAACAATTATTTTTTTCATGTAGATGTTCACACACTACATGTCTGGGCATCTGATATTTAAAATCAACATTATTGTCATCATTATTCCTCATCATTAATTGTGTACATATCATGAATTTGACTCTTCTGCTCCCTAGCTATGTATTTACCTCTCTATGCCTCAGAGCCCTTATCTGTAAAATGAGGATTAAAATAACACACACTTCATGAGGTTGTAGTAAGAATAAATGAGCTAATACATATAAAGCGCTTATACCAGTGCCTGATATTTATTGTTCTCAGCGAGGCTGTTATTTGAATAACTGTTACTATTATTGTTATCACTTTGCTCTTTTCGTGTTGGTTCATTTGTGAAGATTAACTATTATTATTACCTTAGTTTTACAGATGAGAGAATGAAGCTCTGAGAAGTTTAGTCACTCTCTCAAGATGATACAGCTGGTCAGATAAAAGCCTGTCTGAAGGGCTGGGTTGGCACTTGTAATCTGAATTGCATTAATATCCAGCTAAGGGAAAACTTATTGTCTTAACTATGTTGAAAAGATTGTGTTTGGAACATTTACTCATTGGCATTTTCATCACAAAAAGATCTCTGCCTCCAGGCTTCGTTGGCCCCATTTATTTTTTCACCCTTCCATCCCAGGTCCTCCCTCAGCAGTCAGAGATGGTAGAAAGAGACAGGAGAGGGGAGGGCGGCAAGCGAGCAGCAGAATCAGGATGGAGAAGCGCGCTGGTGCTTTCTCCATTTATACTCAGAACTCAAAATGCTCAGCTCGGCTTCAGCAGCAATTCATCTTATAAATCAATTTGGCAAGGCATCAGCTTTAAAATCCATTACACTGAATCAGGAGTGGAGTTTACAGCTAATGTGCCAATAGGACACCCGTATGTGGCAGTGACCTTTTAAGTTGGCGTGAACCCGTGTTCATGCTCGGCTCTGCCTCTCTGCATGACACTGAATCAGTTATGGTCCCGCCTATTACTTCATGCAGAAAGAACGGCTGAAGTGTTGACTCTCGGTCTCTTTAGAAAACTAGAGACTAGTAGAATGATGACATTGTTTTTTATTCTAGATGACCTCTTGAAATTCTGCTTACCATAACAGCTGTCACGGGATTATTTCTCATAATGGGAAGAGGTTGAATATCTATTTTTCTTTTTACTCTTCACTCATTTATCAGTTACTTAATATCTGGCTTCCCACACCAAAACTTGACCGAAATTGTTTTCTAGAAAGCCACCCGTGACTTCCTAATTACCTAATGCAGAAACTTCTTTTTCTTCTTATCTTTTGTAATGCTTCTCCAGCATTTGACCTTGGGGACCAATCTCTTCCTTCTTGAAAATCTCTATTCCCTTTGCTTCCACAACATCCCAGTAGCTTGGAGTTTTGCTCATCTGTCTGGAGACTAGTTAAAATCAAGCTCTTCAGTCTCTTGTAGATAATTCATGAGCTTGCTTTACTGACTTCTGTGGTAGACAGAATATTGGCGCCCCCAAAGATGTCCACATCCTAATCCTCAGACCTGCAAATATGTTATCTTATATGACAAGAGAGGGGCTAGGCCAATGTGATAATGTTAAGGATCTTTAAATGGAGAGATTACTCCTGAATTATCCAGGTAGTGTCCAGTGTAATCACAAATATACTTATAAAATAAGGAAACAGGAGAGTCAGAGCAGAAGATGTGACTATGGAAGCAGAAATCAGAAGAGAGTGAGAGCTAGAATGAGAGAGACAGAGACGGAGGCAGAGAGAGCTGAAGGTGGTACACTTGGCTTTGAAGATGGTGGTAGGAGCCATAGCTGAGGAACATAGGTGGCCTCTATAAGCTGGAAAAGACATGGAAATGAATTTTCCCCTGGAGCCTCCAGAGGGAATACAGCCCTGCCTACACCTAGATTTTAGGACTTTTGGCCTCCCAAACTCTAAAGTAAATTTGTGTTGTTTTGAGCCACTAAGTTTGTGGTGACTTGTTACAGCAGCAGTAGGAAACTAATACAAATGCCTTTTCAATTCTTTATTTCCCACTCTGAAAATTCTCCCAAATTGCAGAACTGAATTTTCAATTATCTTCTAAGCATCTCTACTTGGATCCTTGGCCAGCATCTCAAATTCAACTTGTTCAAAATGAAAATAACTATCTTTTTCCAAAAAATGTATCCCACTTGTGGATTTTTCTGACTACATTCATTTACTCATTTATTGACTATTTTATTAATTTATTTATTCATAAATCAAGTGTTTAACAAGCATCTACTCTGCCAGATACTGTTGAGACTCTTAGAATTCAGAAGGGAACAAAAGATAAAATCTCTGCCCTGATGGGGATCACATGCTAGGGGAAAAATAGACAAAACCAGGAAACAAATAAATAAAACATTTCCATCTAGTGAAACTTTTATGAAGACTTTCAAGAAAGGGAAGGGGATAGAGACTAATCTGAAGAAGGGGTGGTGATGGCTATTTTCAGTAGGATGATGGGAGAAGGTCTATCTGCGGAGGTGGCATTTGAGCAGAGACCCGATTGAAGAGGAGCAAGAGCAAGAATAAGACTGTGGAAGAATAGCATTCCAGGCAGAAGGTACAGCACATAGAAAGATCCTCGAGGTAGGAATGAGGTTGGATTGTTCATGTTCAGGTGATTGCAAGAAGACTGGAGGAGAGCGGGCAAAGAGATGAGGACAAAAAGATGGGCAGAGACATCTTCAGTCATAGGTAGGAATTCTGATTGTTTTCTAAGTGTGATGGAAGCCATTAGAGAATTTTGAACAAAGGAGTGATATGATCTGACTTATAGTTAAAAAAAAAATCACTGTGGCTGCTCTATTGAGGACAAAATGAAAGAAGAAAGAGGAAGTCCAGTTAGAAAGCTAAGTAATAAATGATAGTGGCTTGGCCCAAGGTAGTAGCAGTGGAGGTGGTCAGAATTAGGATATATTTTGAAGGCAGAGCTGATAATAACTGCTTAGGATTGATGTGCATAATAAAGACAGGAAAGAGATAAGGACAAGCACCTAAGTTTTGAGAAAATGAAAAAATGTAGCAGCCATTAACCAAAATGAGGAAGACTGCAATAGTAGCAGGTTTGGGAACAAATACCAAGTTTGGTTTCTGATATATTATGATTGATATGCCTTTAGACCTCAAAGTGGAGATGTCACATAGGTAGCTGAATGCTAATATGTAAGTTTGCTGCTCAAATAGGCAGTCTGGATGGAAGACAAATTTGGAAATTATCAGCACAAAAATGATGTTCAAAGCATAGGACTGGATGAATTCACTTAAGGAAATACTGATGATAAAGAAGAGACGAGGTCTGAGGGATGAGCCCTAGGGGACTGCAATGTAGACAGATAAGACGAAGAGAAGCCAGCAAGGGAGATTAAGAAGGAGCAGCCAGTGATGCAGGGGGAAAGCCAGGGGAATGAAGCTCAAATGCCAAATGAAGAATGTATTTTCAGAAGGGGGAAATGGTCATCTCTGTTAAATGCTGTCGAATTCTCTTGTGAAATGAAGACAGGGAACTCAGCACTTGATTTGATGATACGGAGTTCTGTTCACTATGACA
The DNA here is from genome assembly GCF_009834535.1 of Camelus ferus. Lineage (NCBI taxonomy): Eukaryota > Metazoa > Chordata > Mammalia > Artiodactyla > Camelidae > Camelus > Camelus ferus. The sequence goes on from NC_045732.1 coordinate 34,195,187, forward strand.
AGAGTTGTTTCCATGCAATGGAGGGGGAAGCTTTTGGTTAGAGTGGGTCTAAGAAAGAAAAGGAGATGAAGACTCCAAGACAGTAAGTATAGACAACAGTCTACAGAATTTTGCTATAAAATGAAAGAAAAAATGAGATCATAGCTGGAAGGAGAGATGAGATAATGACAGGTGTCTTATTTAATATTGGAACTATTATATCTAAGTTTATATGATGATGAGAATGACCCTGTAGAAAGAGGATAATCCCCAGGTGGTACAGAGAAAGGGGATTCAGTGTATGAGTATAGGCGTTATTACTGTTCATTCATTTTTATAGGTAGGAGAGAGAGAATGTCAGTTATGATAGAATAGGTAATAGATTTAATGAGAATAAAGAAGAATGTGGATATTTTGAAGGGTTAGAGAAGAGGGAAAAGAGGTAGGAAAGAGGCATCTGAAACAGTAGCACAGCAACTTTATAAGCAAGATGAAGCATGTTTGCTAAGCATCAATGAAGGCCCACTTGGTCAATGGGTAGGAGTCCTAAGATTTCAGAATAGTTGGAATAAGGGTACTAGATTAGTGATCTGGAAACATAGAAGGCTGTGATGAGAGCTTGTAATGTTTGAGGTTAAGATTAAGGATATTCCTCATCATGAATTAGGCTGAGTGACCAGGAGTGCAATATATGACAACTTCTAAAAGAATAAGCCAAGGATTGTAAGGTCTGGGGTAATGCAGTTCAAAGACTTGTGATTTTTGATAAAGAATAGAGGTAAAATAATTGGGAAGCAACAAGCACACCTACCCTGCCTCAAGGTCCTATAAGTAGCATTTGAAAGGGCTGCAAAGGAGGCATTGTCCTCAGGAAAGAGCCCGATTATGATTAGAACAAGAGGGTGAAGGGAACATTAAGAGATGAAGTAAAGGATACAGGGGATTTTGCTGATGATAAATCATGAATTTCAGAGGACTCGGGACTGGGGATCAGGGAAATATAGGTGATGAGATCAGGCTTATCATGTACAGAGCTGGATGGGGAGAAAGCCTTGATGATGGCCTGAGCAACTTGGATTTCTGGTAGTAACTGATGAAAACAGGGAACTATATTCAATACCATGATCGCTATGCTGTACACCAGAAATTAACACAACATTATAAACTGACTATACTTCCATTAAAAACCAAAAACAGGGATGGGAGGGAGGCTGATGGGATGGGAGGAGAAAGGGATTATTTAGTCCTAAATTGGTCTTTTAGAAGAAGGCAGGGCATCGATTCTATTGAGACAGATAGTTGATATCAATGGCCCTGACAATGTCAAGCCATGTTGTAAATATTGTCTTACCTGGAGCACCCTGAGCCCTGCGGACCTATTTTATAGACTACAGTGAATCATGTCAGGCCCAGAGGAGAAATCTACCAGAAACAAGTGCTCTTTAGGCCTATTTTGAATCTTGCTGTGGATAGTAGTGTTGTGGCCAAGGGATAAGGGTGATCTTACTAGGTCACCTTGCCCAGATTTTTTTGAGTCCCAGGTACACATGTCCAATTTTGTACTCAACTTCTTCATTTTAGTGGCTCAGAGTTATCTCAAATTCAACAAGGCAAAAAAAAAATATATATATATATATACTCTCCAAAGTCTACAATACAAATTTGATCCTCTCTTAGTGTCTCCTCTCTTATTGAATGATGTAAACCGAAAATCCAAAAGTTCATCCTTGTCACCCATATCGAATTTGTTGCCTAGTCCTGCTAACTCTACTCCTCCAGCATATCCGCAATCTCTCCATTTTTTTCCATTTCCAGTACACACACCCTTTACAGATACCACCCTAGAACAAGCCACTAACATCTCTCCTCTGTTCTATTACAACAACTTCTCAACTGGACTTACTACTTCCATTCCTGCTTCTAATATAACTACCAGATTGAGCTTTTAAAAACTTAAGTCATATTCTGTTTCTCCCCAGCTGAATACCTTTTCATGAATTTCCAATGTACATAAAATAAAATCCCAATTCCGTAACATGATATCCTTGGCCCAGCATGACCCAGTCCCAGCTCACCAAACCCGACATACTGGCCTTTCTGATCTTTGGTCCTAATAGGTTTATTCCCAACATTGGACTTTTGCACTTCTTAGTCCCTCTACCTAGAACTCTCAGCTCTAGATTTTTCAAATGGCTTCCCCATTCTCATCATTCGGGTCTTTGAAACACAGGTTACCTTCTCAACACAGCTTTGCCTTAACATACAACATAAAAGAGCCAACCCTCATCCCTAGCCTACTTTAGTCACTGTCACATTACCCTGTTATATTTCCTTCATCCTTATTGGAAGTTATTTTATTTACTTGTTAATTGTCTGTTTCTCTCTTCTAGAATATAACCTATGAAGGCAGGAGCTTATATCCCTACAGTATGCTCAGTGCCTGGAAAAGTACTTGATATATAATAGTCATCCACTAATATATATTGAATGAATGTCAAGGGTTAAAGAATTACATGCCCTATAAACCGAATATCTTCAGCCTCACGAGATTATCAGTCAAAACTTTTAACGTATTATTTAATGTGCAACCATTTAAATCCCCTTAAACTCTTCTTTGGGTTTACATTTCCACTTTTGCACTTTTGCAAGAATGAGGCTGCTCTGATGATTTTGAGGGAGCTAGCAAAGGATTACACTATCGTAATAACTTCCTATGTCGATTCTGAAAAGCAACCTGCTTCTTAGTATGCAAAAATTATTTGAATGAAATCATATTTGAGGTTTAAATGCCTCCATTTACCACTGATATATTTCAGAATATTTACTTTAGGGAAAAAAAAACAAGATCTCTCTTTTATTTTCTATTTACATGTATACATACATACATTCTGCTAAACTAGCTGATTTTGAAAGTCAGTGTACATTGCAGAAAACATTTGTTTCATAGTAATAGCCACTTATTAGAAAAATATCTGTTTGTTTCTAAAGGATAACCCTTTCGTCTTCCAGGGAAAATATATCAATAACCATTGGAGTAGATAGAAATCTTTACTTTCTCGATTTTTTTCACTGCACTACTGGATGTGATTTGCTGGGGAGGTTGGGATAATGGTTGGCAAAAGTTCGCATTTCTACAAGAATCCTGCTGAGGCTACGTGGAAAGATTAGTAATGGCTAAGAACTGTGGGTTACTCAGTTAATTGATTTTTTTCTGTCTAGAGGATAGCCATTCCTTTATTTTCACTGTAGTTGGCATATAATAGACTGATCTCAAGGTACACAATTGAACTCCTTGCAGTTCTGAGAACATGTGCTTTTCAATGGAAAGCTTGGTACCAGTTAAATAAAGGAAATTATATGGGCTGACATTAACCCTTCCCGTTATTTCCCTGGGTGTATGTGATCATCATTCTTGTGATTTAAAGCTGACCCACAAGACAAACAACAAAAGGACCACAAAATAAATGTGTTTATAGTGAGTACCACATGCCTCTTTTCTTATCATACATAGATTTTTTTGTTCTTCATACAACTAGAAATAAAAACCCTTTTTGATCCTATTTCTAAGAAGCATAGAAGTATTTTTCTTCCAAATTAATCATAATCATCATTCTGTAAAATACTTTTCATTTCTGAATCTATAAATCTTTGTAAACATTAATTTTGAGAGCTCCACTATGAAGCAAGCTAGGTTGATCCCCCAAATCAGATATTCTATTTCCTTGTTAGCAGGACACCATGCAGAATTCCCACAGTTAGAGTTGAAAATAGCTATCCTTTCTATTTCATCTTCCCTAAAGGATTGTTACGTGGCAGTTTATGGAGAAAACATCCTATTTATTTCTGAGGTAGTTCAACCCTATTGGCAGCTCTGCACTATGATTCCATTGCTGACAGGGTGGTGTATTAGTTATAATTAAAACATTAGTTGTAAGTAAAGCAAGTTTGAATTAGTTATTTCATCTCTGAGACTCTTAGTTCAATTGGACTTCCTAGATCTTGTACAACTTGAGTGAGAATGTAGAATTTCCAAGTCCCCTGGTTCTGAGTATGGTCAGAAGATTAAAAGGAATAGTTGGCATTGGATACAAAAATATGTCAATAATTCTTTTTTGTTTTTTGTATCCCTCCAGAACACTTATGTAGGTGTTGAAGGAGGAGAAAGGGATCTTATGTCTTGCAGAAAGTCCAATTCCTTGGTATTGTCAAAAAATAAATATTTTTCTGTGTCTCAAACAACTCTTTTCTGCTGTAAAGTAAAAGGATAACTTGTGAAGAAAAAAGTTTTATCTGCAGTCATGGAACATATTAAAATGCCAGTTGAAATTCCTGGTAGCTCGTCTTCCGTTCAAAAATACTTCAGCTTATTTTGTATTTATTTGGGAGGAATCAACATTTTAATTAACATCATACAGCTGAAAGGTAACTATCAATTGAAAAAGGGAAAAATAACCTATGTTTCAGATACCAGACTTATCAGTTAACTTTTGCTGTGTAACAAACTACCCCAAAGCTCGGTGGTTTAAAGCAGCAACTATCTACTGAGCAAATAATTCTGGGGATTGACAGTTTCGGTTATGCTCATCCGAGCAGCTCTTCTGGTCTCTGCCAGGGTCATTCATGCATTTATGGTCAGCTACTGTGTGAGCCATGGGCTGGCTTTTCTCAGATGACTTCATGCTAGACAGTTCATCTCTCCTCCATGTGGTCTCTCATACTAGAGCAGACTTCTGGGCAGTGTTCCAAGAAGTCAAGCCAATGCATGCAAGTCTTCTTGAGATCTAGTCTCATAACTGGCATAACATCATTTAACCTACATTCTACTGGCCAAAGCTAATCCCAAGACCATGGGGTGGGGACTGGTAAGCCAGAGAAAGGAGAGTCAGAGATGGTAAAGTGGATGTTCCCATCGATAGAAATATCCTGGCCTAAGAATAGGTTTAACTGTGGAGGTCAGAGCTGGTGTCCTTCATGCTTTAACATGTACCAATAAATCTTCCTGCTATGATCTCAACATTCAAGAAGCAACCTTCTGATTTAATTTGGTTTTTCCTGTAGTATGCTGGGAATTTCCTGATCAATGTACTACAGTGTCATTTATGTTTCTTATACAAATGGGTAAATTGGCACTCAACTCCATTTAGCTCTTCCTTCCCCATCTTTTTCCCTTCTCTCCTTCCCATTATAAAACTAGCTTCTTTCTTCCTCTGAACCCTAGGTTCCATGGTACCCAGGTATTAGAGGTATGGGTTTTGTTCCAGCACAGGTTCTCTGGGGGCAAGAACTGAGCCACTATCATGTTTACCCCAGAAGGAGTCACAGTGGTTTCAAGACTCAGGTCTGATCACCTGCACCCACAGAGACTCTGTCTTCTCCAGTGACTGTCTAGTGAGGTCAGGCAGGGTGTTAATGCCCCATGGGGTGAACTTTGACTAATGAGACAGGAGATGGAAAGGGATTGGCAGATAAATTGCTTGTCCTTCCTCTCTTTCCAACAAAACCATATGGTTCAGAAAAGCAGAAGTTCCACACATCCTTTCTGAAGATATCCTACGTGACCAATCAACCAGTTGTCCTACATGGCAATGAACATCTTGGTAACACATCATCTTGTATTAGGTTTTGCTCCTTCCTTGACTGAAATTCCCTTTTCCCTCATTCTTCATTCACTGAGTGCACCCAACCTCAAAAACAAGGAAGTGAACTGTGTATCACACCCTCATCCTCTGTTTTTTAGGGAACTCAGGATGAAACAAAGCATGGAAGATTATAACTTTTCATGCATTTGTTCATTTCCTACTAAGTAAATATGGCATTAGGGGATTTGTTTGTTTTGAGTTTTGACCAACAAATCAATAAGGGTACTATTTGGGAATGATCCTGATTGGGTGCAGCATGTTGTAGTTCATTCTGCTGAAGCAAAACTCTCAATCTCCCATACTCTGAGACGGAGGAGTGGAGTCACCCAGCTAGAGAATGAAGGCAGTCTGCCTATAGCAAAGCCGTACTGAGATGGAGACAATGAGCAGTTTGGGTGATTTATGCCCTATGTGGGGATTTTCACACACTTCTAAAGCAAAAAGAAATTTTTTGCTGATCCACAGTGATGACAGAAACTCTTTTTCATTGTATTATAATGGCCTATAAATATGTATAGATGTAAACCTAAGAATGAACTCCTTATGCTATTATCCCTTACACAATTATAAAATCTAAATTAAAAATTGAATTCATCAAACCACACAACCAATAAAGTTTAGGTAAACAAAATTAATTTTGTATAACAGATAATTTTTTGTTGAAGTCAAACTAGTGCTGACAATCAATACAATTTATAGAAATATAGTTTGCCACATGATGGCTGTTTTCTTTGTTTAAACAATTTTGAGGTCTTTTATTTTATAGTTTCTTAGGATATCATTTAGTCCTTTCATCATATTAATTCTGCCTCTGTCCTTTTCCACAAGCCCAAAACAATTAAAATAGAACATTGCTCCAAAGCACACGGTAGTTTTCTGGATGTCACATCAGATTCTTATGTAAATAAGCAGCTTAAGTCAAAACGGAATACTCTCATGGACTAATGCTTTTTTAAAGCAGGAGTCTAGGTTTCCCCCCCCCTCATAATTGTTTAAGGAAATCAATATTTACCCAAAGGTAAGTGTTAGAAAGTTGTCGTTCGTGGCATTAGAAAAGGTGAATAAGAGCAAAGAATGTGCTTGCTAGCATATTAGAACTTAAATGCTGTCACTTCACAATCCTTTTGTACAAGGTGGTCCCCTAAGCACAAATGCAAATATGTGCATTGAAATAAATTCATGTTCAATTATAAGGTGATCAACTACATTATACAGAATATGCTATTCATATTAATTTTAGATATAATTTGGATAGAAACTCACACATAAAAAAAAAACAAAAACCCTTGCAATAAATTCATGGACACACAATGCACTTTCTATGGACAAGAAAGATGAAGTCTTCCACTGGGGAGACATGCCCTACAGCTGTGAGTTTTAATTTATTTACCATCTCTTTGTCAATCAAGTAAAAAAGCCATTTGTTCTCATCCTAGAAAAATGTACACATATATGCACAAACAATATTTTGAATATAGTTTCAGTAAGTTTATGAATGCCCTGATTCCAATTCAAGGGCTAGTATAATTACATTATTTCATTGAATTCTTCTAATTATCTTGGTAAGTAATATCCTGTAGAAAAATCTCAGAGTAGCATAATTATTCACCCTTTTGTATGTTGATTGCTTTCTCCCAGAGTCCCTTAGGATACTTTTTTCTTAATCTTTGAATATCAATACCTTTACCAGAAACATTTCCTAGGGAACGGTCAATCTAATTTGATCACTGGAGTCAAGACTTTTATTTCTAAAACAGTTCTATTAAAGTCTTGAATATCCTCTTTCATCTTATCTGTTCCCCTTTTCTTTAATCTCTATTCCATATCTATCATCTTTTTATAATAATTTTAGGTATCACCTCTTTGTAATTTCATTTTGTGTGATTATTTTGAAACTTGATTTCCATGTCCCTGATGGTGAGACACAGCAAGAAGGCGGCCATCTGCAAATCAGGAGGAGATGTCTCACCAGACATCAAACCTGCTGACACCTTTATCTTGGACGTCAAGCCTCCAGAACTATGAGAAAATAAATTTCTCTTGCTTAAGCCATCCAGTCTGTGGTATTTTGTTAGGATGGCCCAAACTCACTAATACAGGCCCATATCATACAAAAAATTTGGCCTGATAAAGTCCTTTCACCTTGATCCCATAGCTTTAAGATTGATTCCCCACACACATTCCCCAGGTGTATTATTACATAAGTTAACAAAAGCATGCAATTCTTTTGGTGTGCGTTGCTGGTCCTCATGGGTCACATTTGTACCTCACCCTTTGGGGCCTGCCACGACTTGAGTCCAGTTACAGGTCTAGAAGCAAAGCAGAGTGGTGGGGGCAGGTTCTGAAGAGGATCAACAGTGCCTTGCAAGGCAACTACCTCAGAGGAGGCCATTGCAGTTTCTTCAGGCAAAGAACGGGTGGACGGGCTGCTTCTGTTGGCAAAGGCTCAGCAGAACTTCAAGGTTAAAGTCCCCAGCTTTACTAAGATCTTCCTATAGGGGCCCATCCCAGTTTTTCAAGATCTCACTCTTTCCCAATCAATGCCCTAACTTGATTAATAGAGACGCCTCAAGGTTGGGAATTCACCACTGGCAAGGAGATACTCTGGGTCTGGTTTTCAGAAATCTTGGCCCTTTGGCTGGAGAAGGCAAGGATTTCTTTCAGTCCGGACATAGAGGCTTGCAGGTCCTTTACGTGGACATTAAGCTGGGAATTCAAATTCCTGAGTTCATCCTTTTCCTACTTTCTGCAGCACAGTTAGGAGCAATCAGCCAATTCCATTACATTCTTTAGTTTGACTAAAATGTTCCAAGGCATCAAATACATAGTCAACTAGAACCTTGCCTTTCGTAAATATTTGATGAGGAGTATCCAGTGGTGATATTTGATGTATCTCTATTGCCACATCATGCCAGTGACTACTAGCACTTTCCTTATCACCAAAAACAGACTCATTAGTGCCTTTAAACCTAACAAGATTAGAAAATCATTTCTGGAAGACTCAAAGTCAATTCAGAGAACTCATTCTTAAGATTCCACTTCTCTGGAATTACTCTTTGTAGTGAAATCTGTATTGGTTAGTTTAATTGGGGAAGTAGAACAATTAGGCTCCATCACTGTCTTTATCTCTATCCATATTCATATCCATATCCATGCCTATACATATACTTGTATCTGAGAGAGACTTGTTCAATGGAATTGGCCTTACGTGATTGTGGGAGCTGGTTAAGCAGTCTCTATAAAGTCTATTTTCTCCACATATAATGCTAGGGTTTCAAATCCATAAGGAAGGCAGTCAGGAAGGGAAGAGCAAAAGTAGACTGGAACCAACACGCTTGAGCTGGAACCCCACGGTGAAGGGCTAAAACCTGTGTCAGTTCTTGTGGCCTCTGGTAACGAGGGTATTCAGCAGAAGTGGGGCTCTTTGTCATAGAGCTAAACACGTACACCTGGTCTAGGAGCTGAAGAAGCCAAAAGAGGATCAGAGGAGGGTAGAGTACTTGCAAGCCCAGCTGCTGCTTCACCCCAAAGAGGCGAGTCAGCAGATCAGCATTAACATGCGTGAACTACAAATGGCCACTTGCTTCCCTTCCAGCCTCCAAATCTCCTATGAGTCTCCTCTGTAGCTAACCTTAACTAGAAACAAACAAGAGGATGAATTCTGGGAAAGAGAGTTCAGCCTAGGCAAGCTGACACATCACAAAGCCCATCACAAGATAGTTTGTGCAAAGTAGGATTCAAACTAAACCTAAACTCAAATGAAATACCAACCAAGTTGGGAGAATTTATAGTTAATAAGACTAGCTACATAATAAATTATAACCTTAAATGGGTCAAAATCATATTAAATACCTCAGAAACTTCAGAACTCCACAAATTAAAAGTGTGTCATCGAGGAACACAAATTGTTTTCCTTTATTAATGAGGTTGAAAAGGGATTTGTCTGGCACGAATTTATGACCCCTTGGATATTCAAAATGATCACAGCCAAAGCAAAATGTTTAACAGAAAAATAAATTTAACATTAACAAGCACATTTGATAATCGTCCCAGGAAAGATTTTAGGTAATTAGATGGAAGGATTTTTTAAGTAATCTATGGTAGTCAGCATTTTAAATGTGCCATGGAGACATTTATCTTGGAGATTCAGCAGAGCAGCTTCAACTCTCATGTCAGAACAAAAGCCTTCAGCTTCTGACTGTAGAAAATGCTGAGCATTTACTCCATTTGTGGTAAGAATATCTCAAGTTTTTCTCTAAGGTTTCCCAGAACCTTCCTGAGGCCTCATGCAGTTCATACAGTCACCCAACAAAAATGTTCTGAGCCACTGTTAATGTGTCAGGCACGTTTCTAGGTTCTCTGCATAGCAGAGCATGAAACAGACATAGAATCTGTCCTCAAGCAGGAAGATATCCAGTGAGAAAATGTAGACAATGAATCAATAAATGAATATATATATATCGTGTTTTGATAAGTGCTATGAGGAAAAATATGGCAGGGTAAAAAGATGGAGGATTATAATGTGGGATGCTAGTGCCTTTTTGGATCAGGTGTTCAGGGAAAGTCCAATAAAAAGGTGACCTATAAGCAGAGAGATGACTCAAGTGAGGAAGTGAGTGAATGAAGATTTCTAAAGGAGGATCATTCTCGAGAGACGGAATCATAAATGCAAAAGCCCAGAAAACAGGAGTGTTGGCACATTAGAGGGCCAGCAAGGAGGCCAGAGTGTCCGGAGCAGAATGAGCCAGGGAAAGAGTTGGGAGATGAAGTCAGGGGCGATCCAGAGGCCAGCCTCAGAGACCATGGTTAGGATTTTCTTCTGACGGACAAAAGAAGCTATCAAAGTTTTAAGCAGAGTGTGATGATCTGATTTTTGTTTTAAAAGAACTGTTCTGTCCGCTCTGTGGAGGACAGTATTGAAAAGGAGACCAATGCAGAGGCTTTTGCAGGCTTTTTCCAGGAGAAAAAAGGTAGTAGTGATGGAAATGAGGAGAAATTGTTGGATTTGGGGTCTATTTTAAAACAGATTATCAGATTTGCTCATAGACGCTCTCTGGGCTGAGAAAGAAAGACGGGAGTCAGGTCAATGCAATTACTAAGAACTTCATGTTTCATTTTCTCTCTCTCTCTTTCTCCCTCTCTCTCTCTTCAATAGAGCCATGTTTTACCTCCCTCCAAGCACTCAGCACCCTAACACTAGTTTTTATATTAAAATATTTTTTCTTTTTTAAAAATTTTACATTAATTTTAATCGGAAAAATTTTGAAATCTATTTTAGCCTGACACCCAAATACTTTTCACAGATAGAAAAATACATCAATTGAGTGATAAGAACAAGTTTATGTAAGTAATAATTTGAAATTACACAACAGTTACATAAACTGTAACGTCATTAATGCTTTTTTTCTCATTTTTTTTTCCTTTCTGCTAACACTAGTTTTTAGCTGCCTAAAGTACTGACCATGCCCCCAGCCCTACAAATGCAGCATCCAATCCAACTCTATCGTTTTCACTCTTCTATTTTTCCTATGAAAACCCTCTGACCCCCAACCCCTTTCCTGCCTGTTCTACCATCCCATTCAAATCCTGAGACTAACTTTTTCATTTACATGTTAAACAGAAAGTATCTGATGTCATTACTTTATATTCAGGTAGAAATGACTAATAGCCTAAATTAAAATAGTTTTCTTCTCAAGGAGGTTATTTTAAAGAACTTTAAAATCACTCCGATGAGTCTTTTTCTTGTGGTGAATGGTTCTGCGATCACCTGCAAATTATACTTAGTGATGGTTGCCCCCCACCCACATAGGTCTTATGCTGTCTTGCTCAGAGTTCAGGCTTTATAAAAAAGGAAGTTACCAGGAAATGAATCATTATCTTTGAAGGGCAACTCCATCACAGCTTGCTTGTCATTGTTAATAAATAAAGAAAAGAAGTGAAAATGTGAACTCAGAAGCTCAAAGGAAATGCAGATACTGGAGCTAGCGATTTTGAAGTCCCCTCACAGCAGCCTGACTCGGTATACAGATGCCCAGGGAAAGGCGCAGCATTTAACCTGCTATGTCATCTGAGCTGGGGTGATACTGCAGTCTCCCTTCATTTTGTCACCTTGAATTATCCATTCACGTGGCTGGTCTTAATTTCTATTATTCTCTTTTTGGAGAGCAAGTTTCTTGGTGGGGGTGGAGTCGGGAAGAATCTGAATATTTTTATTTCAAATCTGGTTTAGCTTATGTATATATGTACATATAGTTATTAAAGCAAAAATCATAATAAAACTAAAAACACCTTCTTACTCGTTATTTCTTCATTTGGGAAAATATGAACAGATACAATCTTCTAGGTTTTGTAACTGGATTCAGGTATTCATTGAGTAACTAGACATAAAGGAGCTTACAGACAGTTTCATCCACTTTAATTCTGTCATAGCAATAAAAGCACGTGTTGTTAAGACCACATGTCATCTCAAATGGAGGATGGTGCCCAGAAAATAAGCTGCTGTCCTATGTCAGATTGCTGCTTGCCAATAAAATATCCACTCTGTCTTTTCTCTCTTAGTTAAAAATCCCCAAATGTATTTGGGGAGATAATAAGGCTAGGCAGAAAATTATATTTCCTAGCCTATTATGCTTCTAGGTTTGCCTAGGTGACTAAAACCTGCCCGATGAGATATGGACGGAATCGTTGGGAGGGGGTTTTGGAAAAGCTCCTACAAAGGGAAATAGACAGCTTGTGAATCTTCCTTTTGCATTTTCCACTTTGTGCTTTTTAACCTTGAGTTTGATGGAATTACTAGCGCTCTGGCAGCCATCTTTGATCATGAGGCAACCTTGAAGATAGAAGCTACTTACTAAGGATATCATAGCGAAGGAGAGGAGGACACCACATCCCTGACAATTATGGATCCTCCATGCCAGTGCTGTACTGAATATTTTTAGACTTCTTTTATGAAAGAGAAAGATAAACTTGTAGATCTTTTAAGTCACTATTACTGAATGTCACGGTTATGAGCAGCCACATGTAATTCCTAAATGATACAATGGTTTACAGCATACCGTCTTGTCTTTGGAAGCCAAGAAGATTTTGGCTAACCATAATAAACTAAAATGTATATTTTTTAGCTTCCTTCCCCAGCTACTCCTGCCATTGTCCAATGAACTCATGAACAAAGTGGCCATTGTGGCAGGGATGGAGGTTACGCATAGGCTCAGCAACATGGACTTCCACTCACCCAGGCTGACCTGGCTACAGCCATGCTGAGTGCCCAATCTGTCAGCATCAGAAACTACTGAGTCTCAGGTATGCACCATTCCCCAGGGTGATCAGCCAGCTATCTGGTGGCAGGTTGATTACATTGGACTGCTTTCATCATGGAAGGGACAGGGTTTTATTCTTACTGAAATAGACACTTACCTTGGGTGTAGATTTTCCTTCTCTGCATGAAATGCTTCTAGCAAAGGTATCAGCCATAGGCTTCCAGGATGCCTTATCCACCGTCATGGTTTTGTATGCAGCCTTGCTTTTGATCAAGGAACTCACTTCATCGCCAATAAAGTATGGCAATGGGCCCATGCCATGGTATTCACTGGTCTAACCATGTTCTTCACTGTCCTGAAGCAACTGGCTTGATAGAATGGTGGAATGGCCCTTTGAAGACTCAGTTACAGCACCAGCTCAGTGTTAATTCAGTCATCCCTCCATATTCATTGGCTCAAATCTGTGGATTCAACCAACTATGGATAAAAAAAAATTTTTTATTTTTTAATTCTAGAAGTTCCAAAAAGCAAAACTTGAATTTTCCATGCCAGCAACTATTTACATAGCATTTATATTATATTTACAACTATTTACACAGCATTTACATTGTATTAATTATTATAAGTAGTCTAGAGATGCTTTAAAGTATACAGGAGAGTATGCACAGGTTATGTGCCAATGCAACACCATTTTATATAAGGGACTTTAGCATCTATGGATTTTGATATCCATGGGGGTCACAAAACCAAGCCTCTGCAGATACCAAGGGACAACTGTACCTTGCAGTACTGAACAAAGTCCTCCAGGAGGCTGTCTTTGCTCTAAATCAGCCCAGGAAGGGAAATGGGAGTGGCTCCTCTCACATTACCTCTAGTGATACACTAGCAAAATTTCTGCTTTCCACTCTTGTGGCTTAAGGCTCTGCTGGTCTAGAGACCTTGGTTCCAAAGAGAGGAATGCTTTCACTAGGGAACCAACCCAGCAATGATTCCTCGGAACTGGAAGTTGAAACTGCTGCCTCGTCCCTCTGGATACCTCCTGCCACAGAATAAGCAGGCAAAGGTGGGGGGTTACTCTGGCTATGGTGATTGGTCCTGATCACCAAAGGGAAATTGGTGATCAGGATGAATACCATACAATGGGGGCAAGGACAAGAATGTCTAGAATATAGCAGATCCTTTAAAGTACCTCTTGGTACTTCCACATTCTGTGATTCAAGTTAGTGGAGAAAACTATAGCAGCTTAATTCAGACAGGGTCCCTAATAGCCCAGATCCTTCAGGAATGAAGTTTGGGGTCACTCCACCAGTTAAAGAACCAAAAGAAATGAGTTTGCTAAGGATAAAGGGAATAGTTGTAAATATCCCCTACGGCCACATGACCATTGCAGAAATGAGGACTGTAATATTTATGAGTATTTCTTCTTTATTTTGATATTTTCATTTAATAATTTAATTTTGTATGTGATTTAATAATTTAATTTCTTTCCTTCTGTCATCCCATTATCATCTAACATACGACTTGTTAATAGTTGTTAACTTCATATCATATTTAAGTTACCCGGCACAAAACAGGAAGTATTAATTGACAAGGAGAAAAATGAACATCAACCAAAGACACTGAAGAAACTTTCTAGCCTCTCCTGGGAAAAGAATAGCATGTTTCCAGTTTTATGTAGGATCGTCTTTATTTGGACATTATGTATGGTTCAAGAAGATGTACTTGAGTTCAAAGGCAACAAGAATGGACTGTGGTAGCTTTGTAGAGTGTCAATTAGGCTAGGTTCAACTACATCTCCCAGAATCCATTCTCCTGTTTCTGCTCAGGTTGCACCACAAGTATATTCCACATCAATTGTATCAATCATTTACTGTTGTTACTCAGTCCTTAATGTACCTATGGCTGGCAGAAAAATGGAGACCCAAGGATGTATATATTCTAATCCCTGGAATCTGTAATATATTATATTACATGACAAAGGGGAATAAAAGTTGCAGATAGAATTAAGTTCCTAATCATGTGACCTGAAAATAGGCAGATTATCCTGAATTCTCAGGATGGGTTTGATGTGATCACAAGGGTCTTTAAAAGTGAAAGTGGGAGGCAGAAGAGGAGTCAATGTCAGAGTGGTTTGATATGAGAAAGACTTGACTAGACATTACTGGCTATGAAGGTGTAGGGGGCCATGGGTTCAAGGAGTGTGGGTGACCTCTAGAAACTGGGAAAGGCCAGAATATGGATTATTCTCTAGAGCCTCCAGGAGGGAACCCAGCCCTGCCAGCACCTTGATTTTAGCCCAAAGTGACCCATGTTGGATTTCTGACCACCAGACCCATGAGAAAATAAACTGTTGTTTCAAGCCTCTAAATTTGTGGAATTTTGTTACAGCAGCAATAGGAACCTCGTACAGTACATTTTGTTGATCTTCCTCCATTCAGTGCCTCCATCACCCACTTCCTCACTATTCTTCTTAGGTCACTTCTCAGATAAACTAATTGCACCCAAATCCTTGTCTCAGGTTTGCTTTGAGGAAATCTAAACCGAGACACTCTGCCTCCTCAACAAATTCTACTAAAATGACCAAGAATATGTAAAAATAGAATGTAATCTGTATGATTGGGAAATGGGGATAGATATTATTGGTAACAGGCGAAAACTGTATTGTGAAAATTGGCTTATATTGAGGGAAGTAATAAATACCACATATTTCAACAAGATTGACTGGCAAGTAAAGGGTGTAAGCAATTACTATTACTATTACTATTACTATTACTCTACAGAACCAGGAAAATCCCCACCTCTTAGAAGAAGAGGCTATAAAAAAGGGCTTCCAGGATAAAGTAGGTGTGATGAAAGTAAAATGCACAAGGAATCATACCAAAATCCCTCAGAAAGTTCAGCTAAATATAGCATTCATTCTTAACTTTCTCTTGGTGCAAACAAAAGGAAGTAAAAATGTTATTATATGTATTCTTATACAGGTGACTCTCTCAGAAGGAAAAGATTGGGCTCCCACAACCTACCGACAAAAATTAAAACAAAATAATTCAAGGAAGAAACAGTTCCTTTTATATTAAGTTGACTTCTTACTAATGATATTAGTCAGGTATTAGTCAGGGTTCTCCAGAGAAACAGAAGCATTGGGTGTGGGGGGGGGGGTGTGGGTGTGTATACACACATATATAAAGAGAGAGAAAGAGAGAGAGAGGTATTTTAAAGAATTGAGTCACATGATTGTGGAGACCCATTAAATCGTAAATATGCAAGGTAGACCAGGAGACTCAGGGCAGAGTTGCAGTGGTATCCAAAGTCCATCTCTTGGCAGAAATTCCTCTTGCTTATGAGGAGTCAGTCTTTGTTATATTAAAGC
Organism: Camelus ferus; assembly: GCF_009834535.1. Lineage (NCBI taxonomy): Eukaryota > Metazoa > Chordata > Mammalia > Artiodactyla > Camelidae > Camelus > Camelus ferus. The sequence continues at coordinate 34,211,431 of NC_045732.1, forward strand.
TTTTAATCTATTGCATGGGACCCGCCCACATTATGGAAGGCAGTCTGCTTTACTCAAAGTCCATCAATTTAAATGTTAATCTCATTCAAAAATGCCTTTAAAGAAAATCTAGAATAATGTCTGACCAAACATCTGGACACCGTGGCCCAGTCAAGCTGACACATAAAATTAACCATCACTTTAGTTCCCAGGTTCCTTCCTGCAAAGGAAGTTCTTCCTGGGAAAATGGAGTTCTGTACCGACACAAGAACACCATGTTCCCAGTGTGAATGAGCTGGGCTGCGGAGGAGGTTACTTGAAACCAATCTAATACTACAGAGGCTGTTCAAGCAGTACCCATCAGGACTCACACATGCAGCCACTGAAAAGAAACTATTTGGGAAATCAATTAATTCTCCTGTCATGAGGCTTTTCTCTCCATAGCTCACTTCCCCACTCCACGTAGACAATTTAATTCAACCTGTAACAAAATACAGCTACAGCAAATAGAAGCACTTTCACGTTCCCACTTTCTGGGACTAGAATATTTGGATTCTGATGCAGAATCCATCTCAAATCTCAGTACTCAAAGAACTGGGAGTTCCCCTGGTAAAGCTGAGGCTGTAAAGAAAAATCACTAGACTTTCGAAAATTACTCTGAGCAAAATAAAAGGACCACTTGGGGATTCAGAATAAGTGTATTCCTGTGAAACTGTTTTATACTAAGAAAAGTTAAGTTAAAAAAACGTCTAATTTGCATACTCAATAAGAATTGTTGAAATTCTGTACTCATTGAAAGAACACAGTATAACATTAGGAAAGATTGCACTCAGATAAAAACTAGGATTAATAAATTTAAACATGTAATGGAGGCAATAAAGAGCAGACTTTAAAAAAAAAAATGGTTCTCAGAACAATTAAGAAAAGGATGAAGAGAGGATAGCCAAGACGGCGGAGTAGAAGGATGCTTGTAGCTCACCCTCCCCCACAAATACACCAAAACTCACATCCACAGACCCACCCAGCCAACCAGAGCACCTGCTGAACTCCAACAGAACATCACTCTCTTCAAAAGACAAAGATGCCACGAATCTGGTAGGAGAAAAGGAAAAAGGAAAGAAGAAAAAGCAAAACACTGTGGGACTGGTCCCACGGGGAGGGAGTGGCAAAGGAGAAATAGTGCTCGTTCACTGGGTCTCCCCCCTCCAACAGTGAGGTCTGCGGGATGGAGGGGGAGCCTCTAAGGCTCGGATATGTACAGAGCACCACTTGACCGACAGAACTAAGTTAAACGGGTACAGAGGGTCTCTGCAACCCCCAGCCCTAGAGGCAAAGAGGCAGATGGGGGATGGGACAGGCTGCCAGAGCCAGGCGGAGGATGGAGGCAGCTGCGCTGAGGCAACCCCAGGGGACTGCAGGGTGCTGCGCACCATGGATGAGTGGGTACACAGGGCAAAACAACCTGGGCCCTCCATAAAACAACATGGCTGATGTGCCCTGGGGGGAAGGGTGCCATCGACTCCATCTTCGAAAACCTGCTTCGGGAGAAGAGAGGCGGGCTCAGCCACAGCCACCATATCCTCTGGTGCTTAGCACCCAGGCGGGGGGTGGGGGTCTAAATCTGAATCTGAACCTAGGGGCTTAGTAGACTCACACGCAAGACGGAGACTTGTTTACAGCCTGAGGCAGATAGGATCATTCTGCCCTGGTACCTCTTAGAACTTGTGCCTCCAAGACAAACAAACAAGGAGCTGAGTTCTGGCAGGGAGCAGGGGCGGGGCTATTCTGCGGTATTCCCGGAGCCTGCCTACAGAGCGTGGACCCGAGGCCGAGCGGGCAGCTGTACAGAGCAGGGGAGCAACTGGTGCTGGGAGAAGGCATGTGGCCACCTGCCTTCCTGTCAGGAGCACAGCAGCTGACCACGGTGCTGGGAGGGGGTGCAACCTGCCCATCTACCTTGCTGGAGAACAGCATCTGACCGCTGCTTCGGGAGGGGGAGTGACCCGCCCACCTACGTTGCACAAGCTCAGAATCTGACCACAGGCCGTTGGTAGGGGGCGTGACCCGCCCACCCACCATGTAAGAGCGCAGCACCCGACGGAAGAGCTGGGAGGGGGTCACGATCTGCTTCCATTTTTCATTTTTCTTTTTTTCTCAGTTCCTACGCTTTAGATAGATAAATTAATAAACTCTTTAAGGACCAAAATAAATAACTGATACTCCATAAGCCACAGTGCCAGAGAGACATGAGCAAGATGAAGAAGCAGAGGAACCACCCCCAATTAAAAGAACGAGAGAAATCCCCTGAAAGAATGATCAATGAAATAGACACTGATAGCCTACTATATCAAGATTTCAAAAAAGGAGTAATCAAAGTGCTGAAGGACCCAAAAGATATAGTATTTAGAGACATATGATATGTCAAAAATGAAATTGAAACTATAAAGAGGAGCCAATTAAAATTAGAAAACTCATTGCCTGAGATAAGAGCTGATCTAAAGGCTGTACAAAGCAGGCTAGATAATGCAGAGGAATGAATAAGTGACCTAGAAGACAGGACAACAGAAAACACCCAATCAGAACAACTGAGAGAAAAACAAATGAAAACAGTATAAGGGTCCTATGGGATAATATAAAGCATGCCAAGCTATGCATAATAGGGGTTCCAGAAGGGGAAGAAGGAGCAAAGGGGATTGAAAAGGTATTTGAAGAAATCATGACTGAAAACTTCCCAAACCTAAAGAAGGAATCAGATATCCAAGTACAGGAAGTTAAGAGGGTCCTAAACAGGAAGAACCCAAACAGACTGACACCAAGACATATTATAATCAAGATGGCCAGGGTTAAGGATAAAGAAATGATCCTAAAGGCAGCAAGAGAAAAACAAAGATTGAGTTACAAGGGAACCCCCATAAGGCTTTCAGCTGATTTCATTACACAAACACTACAGGACAGAAGAGGGTGGGAAGATATAGTCAAAGTCATGAATGAAAAAAGATGCAGCCTAGGATACTTTATCCAGCAAGGTTATCCTTTAGAATAGAAGGAGAGATAAGAACTCCACAGACAAGGAAAGACTAGAAGAGTTTAGCAACAATAAACCCATGCTTAAAGAAATATTGAAAGGACTACTCTAAATAGAAAAGAAGCAGGATGCTACAGAAATGAGAAAACCATAACTGGAAAGGTGATAACTACCATGAATTACAAATACAATAAACATGAAATTGTAAAAGAAGATATCTAAATCATTAAGAGTGGGAGAGGGAAGCAAGAAAATATAGTTTTTTTTTTTTCTTTTTAAAATTTTTTGTTCTCAGTAGGATGGGTTTGAGATTACATTACTATCTGTTTAATACAAACAGTTATAGTAATGGGTTAATATAGTTACAAAAAAAGGGTAACCATAAGCCAAAAACTTACACGTGAATCACAAAAATTAAATAAAATCCAAGATAATACAAAGAAAAATTATCAAACCACAAAAGGAAGAAGAAAGGAACAAAGAGGAAATACCAAATCAACTGCAAAAATAAGTTCAAAATGGCAATAAACACACATCTATCATTAATTACTGTAAATGTCAGTGGACTAAATGCTCCAATCAAAAGACACAGAGCAGACTGGATAATAAAGCAAGAACCTTCAATATGCTGCATACAAGAGACCCACTTTAGGGAGAAGGACACATATAGATTGAGAGTGAAAGGATGGAAAAGGATATTCCATGCAAATGGAAGAGCCAAGAAAGCAGGAGTAGCAATACTGATTTTAGGCAAAATAGACTTTAAAACAAAGGCCATAAAGAACGATAAAGAAAGACATTTTATAATGATTAAAGGAGTAAAACAAGATGAAGATATTACACTCATTAATATATATGCACCCAATATAGGAGCACCTAAGTACATAAAGCAACTACTAACAGAGATAAAGGGGGAAATTGATGGGAATACAATCATTGTTGGAAACTTTACCACCACATTAATATCACTGGACAGATCTTCCAGACAGAAAATAAATAAGGCAACAGAGAAATTAAATGATACTATAGAAAAATTAGATTTGGTGGATGTTTTCAGAGCATTACACTCCCCAAAAATAGAATATAGATTCCTTTCAAGGGCACATGGAACATTTTCTAGGATTGATCATGTACTCAACAATTTTAAGAAGATAGAAATTATCTCAAGTATCTTTACTGACCACAGTGTCATGAAACTATAAATCAAGTACAGAAAAACAAAGGAGAAAAAAATGAAAGCATGGAGATCAAACAACATGCTACTAAAAAAACCAATGGGTCACTGATGAAATCAAAGTTGAAATTAAAAAATACCTTGAGACAAATGATAATGAAAACACAACCACACAAAATTTATGGGACACAGCAAAGGCAGTGCTAAGAGGGAAGTTTATAGCGATACAGGCCTTCCTCAAAAAGAAAAAACAAAAAGAACAATCTCAAATAAATAATCGAATCCACCAGCTAAAAGAATTAGAAAAAGAAGAGCAAAGAAAGACAAACAAACAAACAACAACAACAACAAAAAAAACCCCAAAAGTCAGCAGAAGGAAGGAAATAATTAAGATCAGGGAGGAAATAAATAAAATAGAGATTAAAAAAAAAGAAAAAATCAATCAAAACAAGAGCTGGTTGTTTGAAAGAGTAAATAAAATAGACAAACCTCTGGCCAAGCTCACAAAGAAGAGAAAAGAGAGAGCACAAATAAGCAAAATAAGAAAGGAAAATGGAGAAATTACAACAAATAACATAGAAATACAGAATATCATATGAGGATATTATGAACAATTATATGGAAACAAAATGGATACCTAGAGGAGATGGACAAGTTTCTGGAAACATACAGTCCACCAAGACTGAATCAAGAAGAAACTGACCACTTGAACAAACCAATCACTAGAAATGAAATCAAATTAGCAATAAAAAACCTCCCTACAAATAAAAGTCCAGGACCAGATGGCTTCACTGGGGAATTCTACCAAACTTACAAAGAAGAACTCATACCAGTCCTTCTCAAGCTCTTCCAGAAGGTTGAAAAGGAGAGAATACTCCCAAACTCATTCTATGAAGCCACCATCACCCTGATACCAAAACCAGGCAAAGACACTACCAAAAAAGAGAATTACAGGCCAATATCACTGATGAACACAGATGCAAAAATCCTTACCAAAATATTAGCAAATAGAATCCAACAGCACATAAAAAAGATTATACACCATGATCAAGTGGGGTTCATCCCAGGGACACAAGGAAGGGTCAACATACAAAAATCAATCAATGTAATACGTCACATCAACAAGAGAAAGGACAAAAACCACACGATCATCTCAATAGATGCAGAAAAAGCATTTGATAAAATTCAACACCCATTTATGATAAAAACTTTCACCAAAGTGGGTATACAGGGAACATATCTCAACATCATAAAAGCTATATATGACAAACCTACAGCCAGCATAGTACTCAATGGTAAAAAGCTCAAAAGCTTCCCACTAAAATCTGGGACAAGACAAGGCTGCCCACTATCACCACTCCTATTCAACATAGTCTTGGAAGTCCTAGCCACAGCAGTCAGGCAAGAGAGAGAAATAAAAGGGATCGACATTGGAAAAGAAGAGGTAAAATTGTCACTATATGCAGATGACATGATAATATATATAGAAAACCCTAAAAGGTCCACACAAAAACTACTAGAACTAATCGAGGAATTCAGCAAGGTAGCAGGTTACAAGCTTAATGTACAAAAATCAGTTGCATTTCTTTACACTAATGATGAATCAACAGAAAAAGAAAGTAAAGAAACAATCCTCTTTAAAATAGTACCCAAAGTAATAAAATACTTAGGAATAAATCTAACCAAGGAGGTGAAAGACTTATATATGGAAAACTATAAACCATTGATGAAGGAAATTAAAGAAGACTTATAAAAAATGGAAAGATAGCCCATGCTCCTGGATTGGAAGAATCAATATTGTTAAAATTGTCATACTGCCCAAGGCAATCTACAGATTTAATGCAATCCCTATCAAATTGCCCAGGACATATTTCACAGAACTAGAACAAATCATAATAAAACTTATATGGAACCATCAAAGACCTAGAATTGCCAAAGCATTACTGAAGAGAAAGAAAGAGGCTGGAGGAATAACTCTCCCAGACTTCAGACAATACTACAGAGCTATAGTAATAAAAACAGCATGGTATTGGTACAAAAACAGACATATGGATCAATGGAACAGAACAGAGAGCCCAGAAATGAACCCACAAACTTTTGGTCAACTGATCTTTGATAAAGGAGGCAAGAATATACAATGGAATAAAGTCAGTCTCTTCAGCAAATGGTGTTGGGAAAACTGGACAGCAGCATGTAAATCAATGAAGCTAGAACACTCCCTTACACCATACACAAAAATAAAAATGGATCAAAGACTTAAATGTAAGACAAGATACAATAAACCTCCTAGAAGAAAACGTAGGCAAAACATTATCTCACATATATCTCAAAAATGTTCTCCTAGAACAGTCTACTCAAGCAATAGAAATAAAAGCAAGAATAAACAAATGGGACCTATTTAAACCTACAAGCTTTTGCACAGCAAAGGAAACCATAAGCAAAACAAAACGACAACCTACGGAATGGGAGAAAATTTTTGCCAAAGATGAAACTGACAAAGGCTTGATTTCCAGAGTATATAAGCAGCTCATGTGACTTAATAAGAAAAAAACAAACAACCCAATCCAAAAATGGGCAGAAGGCCTAAACAATCAATTTTCCAAGGAAGACATACAAATGATCAATAGGCACATGAAAAAATGCTCAATATCACTAATTATCAGAGAAATGTAAATCAAAACCACAATGAGGTATCACCGCACACCAGCCAGAATGGCCATCATTCAAAAGTCCACAAATGACAAATGCTGGAGAGGCTGTGGGGAAAAGGGAACCCTCCTACACTGCTGGTGGGAATACAGTTTGGTGCAGCCACTGTGAAAAACAGTATGGAATTTCCTCAAAAGATTAGGGATAGACTTACCATATGACCCAGGAATCCCACTCCTGGGCATATATCCAGAAGGAACCCTACTTCAAAAAGACACCTGCACCCCAACGTTCATAGCAGCACTATTTACAATAGCCAAGACATGGAAACAGCCTAAATGTCCATCAACTGATGACTGGATAAAGAAGAAGTGGTATATTTATACAATGGAATACTATTTAACCATAAAACGACAACATAACACCATTTGCAGCAACATGGATGTCCCTGGAGAATGTCATTCTAACTGAAGTAATCTAGAAAGAGAAAGAAAAACACCATATGAGATCGCTCATATGTGGAATCTAAAAAAAAAAAAGAGAGAGAGAGAACATAAATACAAAACAGAAACAGACTCATGCACATAGAATACAAACTTGTGGTTGCCAGGGGGGAGATGGATGGGAAGGGACAGACTGGGAGTTTGAAATTTGTAGATACTGACAGGTATATACAGAATAGATAAACAAGATTGTACTGTATAGCACAGGGAAATATATACAAGATCTTGTGGTAGCTCACGGTAAAAAAGTATGCTACAACGAATATATGTATGTTCGTGTATAAATGAAAAATTGTGTTCTACAATGGAAACTGACACAACATTGTAAACTGACTATAACTCCATAAAAAAGAAAGAAAGAAAAAAAGAAAAAGATGAAGAGACTCTGTTGTATGTTTTTGATTTGCGCTTACCTTGATTTTCAAGTATGTTAACCCCTTACTATATCTACTTGCTTTATGATGGTAATCATATAGGCTCAAAACACATTCTTAAAAAAAAAAAAAATTACATTTTCTTACTCCCCTCCCAAAAAAAAAATCAGGATGAAAAAAAAAAAAAGAAAAGGATGAACAGATGAAGAATAAAATGGAATAAAAACATAAGGTTATGTTTTCTCTTATATTTCCCACAAAATCAGATGATGCAACTTAAATGGAATAAAAATTTCAAGCAAATATTCTGTTTGCCCTTCCAGATCCACTCACCACCTTTCCAACTGTTTTTTTTTCCCATGAGGCTGACCTTTACAGATGGCTTCCAGGGACTTCTCATTGGGTTCAGTCTATGAGAGGCACTGGCAGGAGACGGGGATGTTGGAGGGAGAGCAAGGTCCAGATATCTCTTCCTCCAGCCAGCTACTAGTTAGCAGTGGCTGTGTTTCTCTACTGAAGGCCACAGCTCCTATCTGTAGATACTAGGGATAGTGACACAGCTGTGCTCCATAGCTCTTTCTAAATCCTGGAAACCACTCCTTCCCTCTACCCTTTCAGACCCAGGGGTGATAATGAATCCCCATTTGTTTTATTTGAAGTAATCCCTTCCTCATCCCTTTGGTTTTCTTTACCCCTTTCTATACCTTTTTAACTCATTAAACTCTACTCAACTACCTTATTTGAGAATTCCATCATTTTTATGCAACTGGGATCCTGACTGACATAAGCACTAAAAATAATACAAAGAATAGAGGAAAAACATGAGACTTTAGATCAGAGTGGTCCATCTAGCTGGAGAAGATAATGAAAGAGATTTTTGCCTTGAAATGAAGAAATTCCCTAGGATAGAGCAAAGAGCAGGTAGGGGGAAATAAGTTAGCCATAATAAAATAATTTTAAAATGTCAGGCTGTTATCAGATCTTCTTTTTGCAATACTAATTGTCAGAAGACATTGAAAATTTTGAGAGCCTAACTAAGCTACAGTTCATGGAACAGAAAGTCATTTACAACCATGCAAGAACTTAGAAAGTGTACCATCCACAAATAGCTCTGAGTAATGTTCTCAGGGAAAGGATAAATTCCAACAAACCAAATGTAAATCACAATACACAATTTCAACTGAGATAAACGTGATTTAAAAGCAATTGTGACAACAAGGTCCTACTGTAGAGCACAGGGAACTATATTCAATATCTTGTAATAGCCTATAATGAAAAAAAAAACAGGAAAAGGAATCAGTATGCTATGCTCACTATACTAACATAGTGAAATGCTAATGAATCACTATGTTATATACCAGAAACTAACACAACATTGTAAATCGATTGCACTTCAATTAAAAATTTTAAAAAATGTCATGAGTAACAAATTTGGTCAAGAAAATTAAAAAAAAAATAAAAGCAATTGTAGTTACTGCTGAGATCAGTAGCACTTATGTTCAGTGCTGAAATAATGCTTAACATGATTGTGAAATGTAACAAACATCAAACAATTTTTGAAAGACAAGATATGTAATTATAAAGTAAATTAATCTAGTTCTAATATCCCAGATTATTCCAACAAAAATGGTGAAGGGATAAAAATAAAATGTACTAGTATTCCTTTATTCTTTCTGTTTAAATGAAAAAAAAAAGAACCCATTATTGTTTAATCTTTTCATTGAAAAAATATATTTTAACATGTAGATAATTACAAAAAATTAAATAAAACTTCTAAATCACAAACAATAAGAAAGACCAAGTTATAGTAAAAAGTCTGAAGGATATGCAGTCCATTATTGCTAATGCTTACTCCTGCATTGTGAGATCTTGGAGGTTTTAGCTTTTTGCTCATCTATATTCATATTTTTCTATAATGTGTATATATTTACTAGTGTAAAAGCACCTTTATACAAATTTCCATATCTTATAAAATAAAATGAAACTATAATACTTTTAATTTCTTGAAATTTGCACATCTTCTATTTTTTTTCTCAGAAGTATTTTAGGCAGTTAAAAAAATGGACTTAACACATGAATAAGACAGATAGTAAGACAGATAACCCATCCGTCTGGGTCAAGTTGGGCAAATTTTGCTTTTAGAGATTCCTGGGAATTTAGGAGCAAGAAGGAATCCCAAGTATAAGTAAACATATTACTTAAATAGTATAATCATTTCAATAATGTATGAAAATGTCTTAGAAATAGCTAAAGTCAACAAAATGGTCTTTAAAAATCAATCATCTAAAATGCTATTTAACTTCTGAGAGGCTTTGTGTAGTGTTCATCTTTTGAGTTTTCTGCCCAACTCCCCCTTTTCTAAGAATTTTCCTCCCTTCATACACATGGTGGCAGTGGGAGTGACCACGTGCCATGTTGTTAGAGTGAGAAAACAAATTTCTATGAATATTTTACTGATGAAATTAAGAATATATTAATATATATTAATGTAGTAGAGTTAATATGAGTAGATTTTGTTTTGTTTTGTAATACAGATCTGCTAATGAGAGGAAAATAATTCTTTTGGGGAGAGATAACCTTTCACTTAATTGGGGTTCAAAATTCTTATCATTAATTGATTGCAAATACTCTTCTGTCAAAACCCCAGATGGGCCTCATCATAGTTCATGGGACTGTGAACCTGAACCTGAGATTCTAGACATGGGTCTGAGGGATCCAGGCCCCCTTCTCTAGAGGCTTTACCTGTTAAAAACATAATGTTGGGACTGTTGGTGGCCATGTTTCTCCTTGTGGGCTGTGGAGCTGAGGGAGCTGGTTTGCAGAGAGAGAAAACAATGAAGACAGACAGAGCAGGGGTGAAGATAATTGATGACCTACTAGCTTCTTGTTCCAGTTTTTGCCTGCACTCTAGCTGTGTTCCTGTCCTCAGGATCTAGAGCCACCCCAGCATCCTGAGGCAGCATCCCGCAGTAGTTCAGATCATGCACTGTGACATTAGATTGACTGGATCTGAATCTTCATAACTAGCTATGGCACCATTTGCAAGTTCCACTATCACGTTCAGCCTTGATTTCTTCATCTCTAAAAGGGAGATAATAATCGGCCCTATTTCAAAGGGTTGTGGTGAGTGTTAAATGAATTAATATATTTTAAATGTTTGGTATGAAGTAAGTGCTGGGGGGGAGGATATAGCTCAGTGATAGAGTGCATGCTTAGTATGCACGATGTCCTGGGTTCAATCCCTAGTACCTCCAATAACAACAATAACCAAAAATGAATGAATGAATGAATGAATGAATGAATAAATAAATAAATAAATAAATAAATAAATAAATAAATAAATAAATAAAATAAACCTAATTGCCTCCCCCCACCAAAAAATAAAATAAAAGTGCTAAATATTAACATTTATTATATTAAAGGCTATAGTATCAATAAATTATGCTCAATTATATAATATTAATTATGGTAACTATTAATTAACTATTAATATCCTTACAATAAATTAATTTTTCTGCTTAAGTATTTGCTATCAGGGGCCCACTGAGATCTGCAATTCCTTTCTGGAAATATGTCAGGAATGATTTCAAAACTTTGGGCTGGTGATGGGTTGGGAGGTAGGGTCACAACTAAGGAAGAAGAAGAAACACAGTCACATAGTTGAGTATGAACTTCTCAGTCAGTGAGCACAGTATTTAGGTCCTATTTTTGCCTTTTACTAGTCATGGGATCTTAGGAAAATTACTGAGCATTAAATTCCTAATTTGTAAAATTTGTGTAATAATAGATCTGGCTCATGGAGAAGTTGTAAAAAATTCTAAATAAGATTATTTGCCAGGTATCTGGCACATAAGAATACTAAATAAGTATTTTATTATTTTAATTATTTTAATTATTATTACTAACTCCACATTCAGGTGACCCATATATCAAGTGGCCAGGTTAAAATCAGGGAGGTAAGGAATATACAAATACTCATACGGTCAACTGAACAAAAATGCAGGAGGCTGAAAATAGGAAAAGAGCTTATTTGGGGTCCTAAGAATTGCAATTCAGTAGACACAGATTCCAGCTACCCAAATAGAGCATTCCAAGGATTTTCCTTTCACAACACCTCATCAAGAGACATGTGATTAATCAACACATACCTTTTCCCTAATTCAGAATGTCCCAGCCACAGTTTGCTCTTCTTACAAATATATTACTTTAATTTCTTGAGCTCTTCGATTGTTACTGGATATTGGTAATAAGACTTCTGCTTCAATGATGTCTTAAATCCACTAGGGACTACTGAAGTTAATTTTAGCCAATTGACAAGTATTATGTATTTAAAGTGAGGACCTAAGATCCACAAAGTAAGTAAAAACCTAGAAACCTGACTATTTTCTTGTTTAAAGTCCTTATAAGACAGGAATTAGAGAGCTCCTTGAATGTTTTAAAATAAAGGTTATGAAGCCCGACTTTTTGTTTTTCTGCTAGCAGACTTTTCCAGGCCCCTACTCAAATGCTACCTTAATAGATGCCCCAATAAATATTTGCAGAATGAATGAATGGGCGAACATATAATCAGAGCAAACCAAATCAATACACATGAGGTTAGTGAAGAAATATCTTCAAGCACTGATTCCTACCTTGGCTGCACCACAGAATCACTTGGGAAGGCTTTTCAAAACATACATTTCCAGGCCCCACAGACCACCCAACTGAACCAGCATTTCTGGCTGGTGCAACAACCAGGGAACCTGTCTTTTCAAAAACCTCTTCAATTGATTGTGAAAAGCACCCAGGTTTAGGAATGTAAACAATTCCTTGGCTGAAAGTCCGCAATAATGAAATGACTCACTTGAGTTTGAGTGCTCTGTATGGAAATGGCTTGCACCTGTTTTTCTTTCTATGTTTGAGGCTCTGTGTTCTGACTGGGGCCTTCTTGGAGGAAGGAGTCAGGATGATTCAAAGAAGCAAAGAGATCTGTAGGAAAGGCACCTTGTTGAGCTCTCATTCAGCATAAAATTAGAAACCTGGCATTATTACAAGGTGTGATATGGCCCCAATTCTACACCCTTCCTTGTATCTATGCTCTTTGTTCTTATCTTTGAAATACCCTCCCACTCCCTGGCTCTGTGCTCAGCCCCGTGACTTGCTCTGGTCATTTAGATTATAGAACTGTGAAACAGGCTGAGGCATGGAAAAGTGCTTAATGTTTCTGCTTGCTCTCTCACTCTTAGGTTTTTGTCATGAGAACATAGCCTTCTGAAGGATGAGCTATGTGCATCCAAGCTAAGTAGCTAAATTCTCCCAACAGGGGCTATCCTAGAGAAACCGATGATCAGTTAACCTCCAGAGCCTAGCAAAACAATGAGCGCTGCCTAGCCAACATACAGTTGACTACAGATGCAAAAGTCAGCCTAACAGAGACCAGAAAAACTGTCTCACCTCCTCAAGGTTTCATAACTTTATCGTTTTAAGCCACTGAATTGTGGAATACTTTGTTAAACAGCATTATTATGGCAAAAGATAATGATACATAAGGAAATCAAGGCAATCGTGATCCCAGGAAACACAATCATAAGAATTACGTAAATTTGAAAAATTCCCTCGATGGATTTTCTGAATCCATCTTCTCTGTATCTTAGCAGATATTATCAATAAAATTCCTAAAATTGTAGGGGCCTGTGAAGGGTAGAGTTAGGGAGAAGTTAACATAAGTGGTGTCGGGGAGGAAAACAATTCTTTCTCCGTGTACCCATCTTAAGTTCATTGATTGTGGCCAGCAAATCAAACTGATAAAAGGCAGATTAACAAGAGAAAAAGGCAGTTTTAATTAGTATATATTGGAGGACAGGAGTTTTACACACACACACACAGACAAATGACAATCAAGGATGACTGAGGTTTGTCAAGCTAAACAAAGGAAAAGAGCTTTTGAGCTTCTGGGAGGAGCAGGCAAGTTCTGAGGAGGTGACCAAGAGAAATATGGTAAATACAGGTTGTTTTTACTAAAACTTACTGGTTTGTTAAGCAGATTGAAGTTGTTGCCTTTTTCATCGCTAAGAGTGGTTGAGTCGTTCTCCATAACGGAAATTTCCTTTTCAGAAAGAAAACTAGTGCCCCCTTTTTTTCCCTGGTCTGCTGCTTCTCAATGGCCTTTAGCTCAAAATAATCCATGTGCCAAAGAGACGTTGGGGCATGGGGGGCGGGCATATTTTTGTATCCTTCATTAGAAACACCTCTAAAGAAAAGAGGAAATTTGTGGTTAGAGAAAGGTGTGGAATCTAGGGCAAGAAGAAAGGAGAGTGTAAGCAGTAGAAGGAAGCATGAAAAGTGGTCCTGAAAAATAATAGTTAAAGAATCTATTATGACACCTGATTTTTCAGTTTGCTTTTTAACCATGCACTGACTCCTGCTAGAAGGGATTCACTCAGCCAGCCACTGCGAGAACTTCACAGATTCTAGTGTGATTCCGGTTTGAGATCTTCAGCTGAGCCTTCAGTCTGAGTCTTCCAAGTCAGTTTGTTGAAGAAAACCCTGCAGCCTACATCCTTGCTAACTCCAGCTGTAAGGAAGACTGTGTACCCCTGTTGGAAGCAACAGCTGTGCAGATATCTAGATTGTTTCAGCCCATTTGACCTAAGTCCTAACCCTTGTTTTTAGGGAATAAGAGCAAGTTGAAATGAAAAAATGAAAAGCATTTGTTTTAAAATGCTATGAAAAGTGTTTTAGGCTGAAGCCTTTCCAGAAAGCTGGATTCTGATTGCTCATCTCCTATGATTCCTTATGATTTTAGGAAAAATCATAGAACTATTAGAAGACAGTATAAGTGTGTGTGTAATGTTGGTACATTATTAATGGCAGAATCAATAAGGAAAAATATCAAGAGAATAAGAGATCTGATTAAGAAAAACCCAAAAGTGGTTTGCATTACAAAAAAGTGAAATAAATCAAAATGAAAAGCAAATAATAAATGAATAAAATATTTATAACATATATGACAGACAAAGGTTTGATATCTTTAATATAGAAGGAACTCTTCTAAAATAATGAGAAATGACAAATTGCTGTAGTGGAAAAATGAGCACAACATACAAACTGTCATTTCACATAATAAGAAATACTATGGCCAACAGGCATATAAGATATTCAAACTCACTAGTAATAAAGAATGCAAATTAAGACTTCTTGCTTCTGGCCAAGATGCAATAATGGGGACTGGATTTACCCTTACACCTGAAACAACAAAGTAAATGAGAAATAAATATATGAAATGACAGTAATCAAGACACTGGATATCAAGCAATAAAGGACAATGATCCCTATGAGGTGGGAAACAAATGAGGTGACTCCTGTGATTACCCAGCTCACTGACTGAAGAGAGTTTCCTGCCTGTGGCACATGGAGAGGCAACCTAGACGGAACACAGCAAATTCCTTGAGTCAGTCATGATCAAGCACTTTTACTCCTTCATTTATATATATATATATATATATATATATATATATATATATATATATATATATATATATATATATATCAAATGCATGTATATGTGCACACACATGTAAGTGTAAGAATGTTCATAGCTCAAAAATAAAAATGCCTCAAATGCCTACAACCAAAAAAATAGATTATAATCTCTGGTATATATTAATATAATGGAATAGTATATAGCAAAGAAAATTAATAAACTACTTGCTACATCTAATAACATAGATGAATCTCAGAACAATGTTGAGCGAAAAAACAGACACATATAAATGCCAACCATATGATTTCATTTTTAGAATGCTCAAAATGACACAAATCCAATATATTATAGATAAGTATAGTGATTATCTTTGGAGAGGATGCAGGATTTTTAGAGACTGGGGTATGACAATATGACACAGGATCATTCCTGTGGTACTGGTAATACTCTCCTTAATCTTTCTCCATCTGATGGTGACTGTTAAAGTGCTACATAGCAGATTGTCAGATCTAAAGGTGCTAATGTTTATTTCCCTATGTTTTCGCCACGTCCTTTTACATTAAAGTCAATAAAGTACAACTATTTTGGTTTACTGATACTAATGAAGTATAAATACTGCCTAGGAAAACCAATGATAAATATAGAACATGCAAACTGCCTTCCCAGGGAAGTGGAACTTTCAGGTTTAGGGAACCTTCACCCACTGCTGGGCTTCAGACATAGTGGGTATGTAGCCCTCCTGGAAAGAGTCCTACAGAATAACTTGCATAAGAATTATGAGCTTGAGCCAAGTGGCATGAATAATTTAAAAATAGAGAATAAGGAACTGAGTTGGAGTTTCTTTCCATTATTAATTCATTTGTGGATCAGTGTCGAGGAAAAAACACTGTAAGTAGAAGATAAAGGAGATATTTTCTTGAGCTTTCCCTACTTTCTTGTCACCTAAGTATCCCAAAGCATTTGGTTTAATCATTTCAAGATCTCTATAACTTTGAAACGGTATTTCAAGCTTTTCAGTGTACGTATTTGCTTCTTTATTCTCAATGCCTGTTACTGTACATAGCATGTAGCAAAAATTCAACCAATGCAAATGAATTCCATGGAAGAAGGAAAGTAAGATGGATAGAAGAAAAGGAGGGAGTAGCATGTTTCATAGGAGTTTTGAAGAAATTGATGGAATGGTGGTGACTCAGTATTTGAAATGATGATGATAATCTCCAAAGTTGAAGAAACATGTGGGTCTGCGTATCAAAAGGCATTTAAAGTGAGACAGGAGGGAAGGGGGCAGGGCACAGCCACTCCAGGAATGACACAGCAGTTAACACCAAAATGGTGGAAGACTGAACTCCCAGTAGGCCTTGAGGCTCAGGATGCTGGGAGATTTGACTTCCAGTAGACCTTGAGCTTCATAAGCTCATTGTAATATATTAACATGGTAAATGACACTCCCACAGGCACCATGACAGCTTTGAGGCTGACCATAAAAGGTCAAAGAGTGGGTGGTGGCCCAATTCCTGGGAATCCCAGTCCCTTTACCAGGGTAGTTGGAATGATCCTCCCACTTGTTGGCGTGTGAAGCTACCAAGCCCATAAAAACTGTCAACACTTAAACTTGCAGCCACCTCTCTTGTTCCCTCATCTTTGGAGACAGCCCACACTCTGTCTATGGAATGTGTATCTACTTTTACTTTAACTTGAGCACCCAACCCCCACACCTCATGGCCTTTCTCTCGCCTTCTGAGACAGCCTACACTCTATGCAGTATGTACCTCTCTAAATATATCTATCTTTACTCAACTGTGGCTCACTCTTGAATTCTTTCCTGCATGAAGCCAAGGACCCACACTTGGTGGGGCATGTCCCAGGGATTCATCTGAGACCTGGGACATGGCCTTCCTCATGCCCCACATTCATTTTTTCTGTATCAAAAGTACCAAACAAAATGAGTAAAAATAAATTTTCTATAAACATCTTAGTGAAACTAGAGAAAGAAAGGATATAGTTGAAAACTTTAAAAGCTACAAGAGAGAAAAAGAGAAAGAGAGAAAAGAAAAGAAAAGAAAAGAAGAATGCTTTCTCAGAAAAAAAGGAATACACTTTGGTCAAGATGGTATTGTAAGAACATGCTTTGAGCTTCAAGCACATTGAAGTGATGGGTAAAATACCAAGAAAGGGAAGTAAAAAGATATAACTGGGCTTATGGGCAAGATAAATGTCTCAAAAAATAAAAAATGAAACAAGAACCAGAATAGTGAGCAGGGCTGAAGCCACAAACTAGCTGGATCCTAGGATTGAAAGCAGAGATGACCGGCTGCTTAGTAAAGAAACACAACAAAGAATTAAAATCTCCATTGAAACAGGCAGCTACAATCAAGGCCCCTCCCTGAAAACATCCCTCCTGAAAGGAGGTTGAAAACTGCTTCTGTCAGCTTCTAACTAGGGCTTCAGCTCTGGAAACACAGCAGGCCTGGGGCACTGGAAGACAGAGATAAGAGCTGTCAGCTAACCCTGTAAGTGAATCAGCCCTATCTCCAATCTCACCACAAGACAAGCACTGCCGATTGTCAAATTTGACCTAGTTCCAGATGGAGAGACTAGGTAGCTTGAGACTAGGAGAGATAAAGGGAGAGAGACAGCAAGAAAGAAAAAAACAAACAAATGACCTAAATAGACCTACGATGTTTGGGTGGGATGGGGCCATCATCCCTATTGCTGTCAATGAGCCAAACCATGTGGTCACTTCTAACATTAGGTCCTGCTCTACAGAAGGTAGCCACCACAGAACTCCTTAGCAGAGCTAGTGCTCTTCCCAAAAGTGCTCCTCTGATGCCTTTGGTAAATACTCTGCCCATCTGGGCCTTCCCATAAAATAGAAACCTCTCGTGGATCCTCCAGCTTCACATTAATATATCCATTCCAGCAGGCCCACTTCACTGACTCTTTTCATTCCTTTCTCTACTCTTTGCCGTGGCAACTCAGGCACTTCCACTTTGTTTAGCTGTCACTTAGGACTGTCACTTGGGCTCCAAAGGGTAGTATCTACTAGTATCAACTTTGCCGCACCCCTTGGGGTTCTTGCCCAGGTATTATTTCCTTTGTCCTGAGAGAGTATCCCTAAGCCAGTGAACTCTTGCTTCTCCTTTATTATATTCTGCCTCATTTGATCAAACACCCTCAAAACCCAATCCCATGTGTACTCCCCTGGCTCATGCCGGTAAATGTTAGCCAATTCTTGAAGCTCCTTTTGGGTGCAATCTTTTTCTTCCCTTATTGAGCCCAGCATAACCCCAGTTCATACATGTTAGGACTTAACCCAAGTTTTCAGTCTGGCACCCAGAAAGGAGTTGAGGATAGCTTCTGACGGGAGCATCTTTCGTCCTACAGGAGAGAGGCCTGTTTAAGTATCTTCCCACAAGGGGGGAACTGCTCCCTTTTAAATGAGGTGGGCTAGGCCATCTCTGCAAGGCTCCTGAGGGTTCAGGGGAGCCTGCTTAGCCCTAACCCTTGGAAACACCCACCCAGAAGTCTAGATCCCATGTGTTAGGTGTTGTGGACACAACACAGCAGTCGGTTGGCGACACGGTGACATGCAGGTTGGTAAAAGAATTTACCAAAGTATGAGAATAGGAAAGGAATTTATTAGGGGTACACTGCCATAGAAAACAGTGGGCCACACAGAATAGAGGTGCCTGTGTGAGCACCGAGGGCCGGTTGTTGGGGTCTTTTGTTAGGTTGGACCACAAGGTGCCTGATCAGTTTGTGCTCACGTCTCTGATTGGCTGTAGGTGAGGTAAGAGGTTTAGGGTCCGTGAAGGGGTGGTGGGTTTTATGACTCTGGTAAAGTGGGCTGAGAAAAGCCAGCCCAAGCTAGTGTGAGACTAGGCATTACCTAGGGCTGTTAGTTTGTTAGGGCAAACACACCCAATAAAGAATTTACTTTACCTATTGAAGGATCACAGGCAGACATCTGAGAGCCCAGAAATGGGGGTCATTGGATTTTGAAGGATGTCAGGTGGCCCAACATTAGGGTTCTAGGTTCTTCCAAGCAGGGCCTTGACCTTCGTATAACAGATCTACCTTGACTGAGCATGGATTTGTCTTTGAAGCTCCTCAACCTTCACTCACAGATTCTGGTATTTTTCCTCAGCTGGTGTGTCTCTGCCAAAGAAGATCTCTGGTTCTCACATTTAGTATTTATCTATTTTTTAAATGCCTTCATTTGCTCATAATCACTCTGTAGGGTTTCAGTGCAACTTAGTGATAATTGTCCAAGCTCGTTGCCCTTGTATACACTGTTCACCCCAGACCTTTCCAATGCTTGTAATATCTCACTGGTCATGGTGTTCCCCTTCATCAGGATGTTTTTCCAAGTCATTGCCAGTGAAAGTTTTAGCAATTGCGCCGCCGTATCCCACATATCACTTGGGTGGGATTCTTTCTTTAGCCTAGTAGTGAATTAATAAAATCTCCAAAACCCATCTTAATGCATGCTTTCTTGGACCGTTTCTGATAATGAATTGTGTTAGTTGAGGCCTTTTGGTAAGCAGATGCTAAGATAGAATTAGCAGTGCTAGAGATTTATTGTGGTTAACACCTCTGAGAGATAAGAGAAGGAACAGGAGTAGACAGGGAAAGTATTCATACTGCAAAGAATATGACACCTGATGGAGAGAGGCAAGGGATTATGTAGGAAGAGACTCCGACTGAAGTGCATCTCTGAGGATGACCAGTGCAACAGGTACTCCAGAGCAAAGGTTGCTAGAAGTTCTACCTTGGGTACAGTTGTCCACATGCTGGCACCCCTATTATGCTCTGTGGTTGGAGCTGCCTGAGGAAAGTGCGCCCCTGGATTCACACACTGCAGTGGATCTCAGAGGTGCTGCAGCTGGAGGCTGTCAGCTGATTGTGTACCTCCCACCAAGTTTTCTCTAAATGTAGATCTGAGGATCTGAGTGGCCCCCTTTCATGGCTGCCGCATGATTTGAAAAAAAAAAATTTTTAAATGACAGTGTTCAAAATAATAAGAAAACCTATATTAAAAAAGGGCTAACAAAATATGTGCAAGCTATTCATAGAAAAATTATGAAACAGTATAGAAGGACACACAGAAGTTCTGATGAAATGGAGAGATTGAGCATATTCATGGATGAGACAAATCAATACAACAATATATCAGTTCTGCTTATTCTGATCTCTGAGTTAAATGACATTACTATCACAGCATAAAACAAGTTTTTTCATTGAATTTGCCAAGAGAATCCTAAAATTCACCTGGATTTTTTTTTTTTTTTTGGAGGGGGTTGTTTTTAGTGTCCCCAAATAGTCAATAAAAAAGTAAATGAAACAAAGTGTGGATACCTACTCTATCAGATATTAAGATTCATTATAAAGATATGGTAATTAATCACAGTGAGTTATTGTTCCAGGGACGGACAAATAAACTCAGGGAACAGAATAAAGAGCCCACAAACAAATGCATGCCTATATTGAAATTTGATGTGTGACAGAATTATCATTACAAATCGATGGTAAAAGGTAGACTAGTCCATAAATCATGCTGGGACAACAGGGTATTTTTAGCAATCCAGTGAATAACAGACTTGTAGGAAGAGACTTCCCTCCCCCAAACTGGCTATAAGTGCCAATTAATCTAGGCACAACTACAGAACTTAATGGAAGTGAGGCTAGCCAAACAGAGCCAGAGCAGATGCTGCATAAATTGGAATGGCTTTTTCATTTTCCTGTTCCCCTAAAGTCATGAAGTATGAATACCTGCCGGAGACGATCTCAGAGCAGAAACTGACCAAACTCTGGCTGTGCCGCTGCCTTGTTGCACTTGAGCTCACTTCCCGCCCCGAGAACTTTCAACAACAACCTGGTGCATCTGCTTAAGGAATATTCACACAAAAAATGGGTCTGTTTTTATTAAATTATATTCAGCAAGGGCAAAGTCAATCCTTTGTTCAGTGAAAGAAGGAAGGATCATGGCCCAAATCAATAAGTTTGCCTCTATCTTTCCGGGGTACTGAGAGCCTCTTTCTCCACAGATCACCCCTTGGCTTTCTTTTCTTTTCTTTTAATATCCTTTTACCTCAGTGGATCTGCCACGACTTTTTCTCTGTGGGCCATGGTCTCACATTCTTTCCCCACAGGAATCTATAAAAAAGTAACAACTAAATATAATAAAAACTTCACAGTATTATTTAAAAACAAGTTCCAAATAAAATTAAACCCCAAATACGAACAACAAACTACAATTTCAAAATGACTAGTAGGAGAATATATGTGTGACTTCAGATTTGAG
The DNA here is from genome assembly GCF_009834535.1 of Camelus ferus. Lineage (NCBI taxonomy): Eukaryota > Metazoa > Chordata > Mammalia > Artiodactyla > Camelidae > Camelus > Camelus ferus. The sequence goes on from NC_045732.1 coordinate 34,232,901, forward strand.
AAGAGTTTGAAAGCTACAAACAAAAAACTTTCTAAGGCGAAGTATTGATACATTTTGACTAAATATTTAAAAATTGTTATACAACAAGAGACCATTAGAAGAGTGAAAAGATTAGAGACAAGGTACAGACTGGGGGAAGATATTTGCAATGCATGCAAATAGCAAAGGGGTAGTTTCCAGAATGTATTTTAATGCCTACAAATTAATAAATAACACACATAACCCAACAGCTATATGAGCATAGAACGAACACTTAACAGAAGAGGAAATTCCAATGGTCAATATATATATTTTTTAAAAAGTCTCCCACCTTGCTGTATCAGGAAAAAAATTTAGAAACCAGTGAGATATCATGTCATAGCTATCTGATTGGCCAAAAAAAAAATTATGTCTGCTAATATTATTTCTTGATGAGGATGTAGAGAAACATTAACTTGAGAACACTGCCAGTGAGTGTTTAGATTGATAACACTACTTTGAGAGGTAATTTATCAATGGTTAGAAAAGCTGAAGATGCAACCCAGTAATTTCACTTCTAATTGTTTTCTAGTAAACACTAGTGTCAGGAAGTAAATATTTTCATGCTTCTGCACTGTTTGATTTCCTAAGCAAAGAAAATTGACATGCTAGAGAATGTCTCCTTTACCCTGGACCCACTGGCCCCTCACATTCCTAGGGTATTAGACTTGGAGCCAAATGCACCCATTCAAAGTGTAATAAAACTTATCTCCCTTGGAGCCATGGAGACATCCCAGGCTGAGGATGAAAAGCCCTTGTGAAACCTTCCAGATTCTCTTCGCTACTGACAGTAAGTGTGCAGGGCATGTGTTGAGCAGAACCTCAAGTCAAAGCAGGCGGAATTGCTGAGTTACTCCAGGGAAAACAGTTGCCTTGGAGGGTCTTCTAACCTACACCGGACTTTCTGTGCGTAAGACATAAAATTTATGTGATAAGCCACTAGGATTTAAGGGTTGTTTATAACTGTCAACTGAAATAAACGCACAGCCTAAAATTTGAGAGTTATGTTTTATTTAGCGGACATTTCTGAGGATTGGAACCTTCTTTGAGCCCAGGATGACAGCCTCTCAGATGGCTCTGAGGGACTGCTCCAAAGAGGTAGGGGAGGAGCTAGGATGTATAGGAGTTTACAACAAAGACCAGGTAGTTGGAACATTAAAAGATTATTTGTTAACTAAAGAAAACCAGGCATCTCAAGTTAAAGAATTTAGTGCTTTTCTATGTATGGGAGGAAGCAAACATTTGGGCTCATTGAATTCATCCCTTTGACAAGCACCTGGCTATCTAGGGCCAGTATCCTGTCCTTTCTTATTCTGAGTCCCCTCAGGGTACACCACTGTGAGTGGCTGCAGAGGCCTGGCTGCAGGCTTGTCTTCACTAGGGGGTGGTGGCAGCCGCTGATGACTTGATGGCTTCAGTGTTCTTTGTCTACTGATGTGGTTTGCAGTACTTTTTGTTCATATAACCAAAGTCTAAGCTTAGCTTGATCCTAATACAATAATGTTATCCATTTTAATGAGTTTTTCAAACAATAAGCTCTTTGATTTATTTGTTAAATATAGTAGTTCTGTTTCCTATATCAACAATTTCTGGTTTTGCTTCATTTCCTTTCTGCATCCCTCAGGCTTAATCTGCTCTTTTTCTAACCTACTGAGCTTGATTAATCTATTTTATTTTTTCTTGATTATTAATATAAACTTTTAGGGCAAATATTTTTTTCTCTGAGTAATGCTTTAATTTTTATCTGATATATAGCATTTATATAATTGTATTTATTTATTTTTGAAATGATTTCCCCCTCCTTATGTCCATTGTTTAGGAAAGAAGTTGTAGTTTATTTCAGAGGTGGTCATTTTTTTTCTTTTTGTCTTTGTTGTTAATTTCAACTTTTGTGTTATTGTGACCAGGGAGTATTTTCTGCTTCTGTACATGCCAAAAATAAGTCATCCTTATGTATCATATTGTACAAATCTTTTAGAGCCTTATTGTTTTTTTTTTCCAGCTTGTTCTAATAGAAGATTGACCCCAACAGTGATAGACTGTGCGTTATTTAGAAAGGCACACAAAATATTTTCCCAAATTTACCATATGTTGGGCCACAGAATAAATATCAAAGGAATGTAATCACTCAGCATATGTGGAAGTAAGCCAGACATCGTTAACAAAAAGATAACCAGAAAGTCCCCTTGTGTTTGGAAATATAGCAATATTCGTTTAAATAGACAATAAGTCAAAGAAGCAATTGCAATAGAAGTTAGAGAATATTCCAAACTGAATAATTAAAATACCAGCAAACTTGTGAAATACACCTAAAGCTAGGCACATAAGGGAATTTATAACCTTCAATGCATATATTCTGTTTATTCCTGAGGATATGTGAAAAGGTGCTCAACCTTATCATTATCAAAAATGCAAATTAAAACCACAATGAGATACCACTATACACCTACCCAATGGCTAAGATGAAAAATGAAAATGCCAAGTATCTTGAGACTATAGAGCAACTAGAACCCTCATATATTGCTGGTACAACTGTAAATCTATTCATACAACCAATGTTGAAAACTGGGAGTTTTAACTATTTACCACTGTGAATGAAAAATACTGCAAACCACATCAGTAGACAAAGAACGCTGAAGCCATCAAGTCATCTGCTGCTGCCGCCACCCCCTAGGGAAGACAAGCCTGCAGCCAGGCCTCTGCAGCCACTCACAATGGGGCACCCTGAGGGGACTCAGAATAAGAAAGGACAGGATACTGGCCCTAGATAGCTAGGTGCTTGTCAGAGGAATGAATTCAATGAGCCCAAATGTTTGCTTCCTCCCATACATAGAAAAGCACTAAATTCTTTAACTTGAGATGCCTGGTTTTCTTTAGTTAATGTTCCAACTACCAGGTCTTTGTAAAACTCCTATATATCCTAGTTCCTCCCCCGCCTCTTTGGAGCAGTCCCTCAGAGCCGTCTGAGAGGCTGTCATCCTGGGCTCAAAGAGGGTTCCAATCCTCAGAAATGTCCGCTAAATAAAACATAACTCTCAACTTTTAGGCTGTGCATTTATTTCAGTCGACACCACACATTACATAATCCAATCATTTCATTCCTAGATATATAACCAAAGAAATATTTACATATGTGCAATGAAAGTCATGTACAAGAATGTTCATAGCAGCATTATTTGTCATAGCTGAATCCAAGAAACAGCTCAGATATCCATCAATAGGATGGATAAATGAATTGAGTATATTTATACAAAATATAGCAATAAAAATTAATGAACTACTGCTATGTGCAATGATACTGATGAATTGCTCACATAAATACAATGCCAGGCAAAAACATCCAGACATAAAAGAGTACATACTGCACGATTCCATTTATATAAAATTCAAACTTAGGCAAAATTAATTTTAGGGTGGGGAATGAAAACAGCAGTTACCTCAAGGGAAGAGAGTGGGGTTAGGGCCTGGGAGGGGGCACAAAGATTATTTGTGGAGTGCTGATAAAATTCTAGTTCTTGATGTGGTTAGTAGTTCATACTGTGATTATTTCTTGAGCTGAAGCCTTGGTTTATGTTGTTTATTGTTTTTTTTTTGTATTCTGCATGTCTTTAAAATGTGAAACAACTGAATCAGAAACCACTATTTTGTCATACATGTTAGATACAAAAAAGTAAACATTGATATGAACCAAATTTAAGTCGCAGAAACAGACACAGAAGAATGCTTAGATTAAAAAAAAATAGAACAGTTCGAATTTGCAAGTGCCCTGTGCATTAACTCCCATGAGAAGCTGGAATTTATGTTATGAAAAAGGAATAATCAATCTCATACTTTAGGGTTCTGAAGTATTTTTAACTCATAACATTTCTGACACTGAATGAGAGATTTTTTTTCCTCCTGACACTAAATAGCACAGTGTCTTTTCCGACACTGTTTCTCCAAATCTCTGACACCAACTAAATATCCAGAAATTTAATTCTTGCACCAATGACCCAGAGTTAGCAGACTCCATAGCTTAAGGGCTCAATCCCACAAGCCTGACCCACTTCACACACCAGTTGCAAATATTAGACTCCCAAATTACCCATACTTCTGTCTGACTTGGCTACAAATTGGGGGTTTCCATGACCCCCACCTCAGGTAAACGCTCAAAGACGAATGGGATCATGTCAAAAAGATATAGAGGCTGCCTTGAAAGGGACCCTAATGGCAAAAAGTGAGACAGTTTGAACATCTAAAAATTAAACAACAGTGATTTATTTTAGCAAAATGAATAAATAAAAATCTACAAGTCTATAATAACATGAAGAGAAAGAGAGACTCTTCTTTGAAAAGTATGCCAGCTAATAAATGTAAAATTTATGACAAAATTATAAAACTACCATTTTGGAATCCCCAGTGTAACATGTAATTCAGGAAGGATCATCAACAGATACTAAGACTATTAGATGAAAGCTATTAGGGAAGAAAATATTTACATGGTGCTAAACAATGTGTTAGCCTACAGATTACTTAGAATTGCAAAGGGGGAAAACGTACTTTCTCAGTGGAGAAACTGGTAATCCCCTACCTTAACCAAATGATCAAACCTAGCATCTACTAATTGTGGCACAACCTGGAATTATAAGCTTCTCGATGTCATGCAGTATGAAGTACACAACATCACTTAATCAAGCTTCTAGAGCTAACGTTCAGTCTGTATCACAGACCAAGAGAAGACAAGTTAAAGTATATTATGAAGAAATAATCAGACAAACCAAGCATTGGGGACATTCTGTAGGATAGCTGGCCTAGAATCTTGGTTGGAAGAGGTCATTGAGAGGATGTGACCACTGGTTGACATGGGAACTGGATCTGGGCAAGAAGGCTCCTCCCCTCTTCCCCTGCCCTTGAATGTGCATAACGCCCACAGTTCCCACACTAGGAACTCTTTCAAGGACACCGCCCTGAGAGAGAGTAAGGTGTTGAAACCATCTGAACAGTGTACATGAATGAACCCTGTTAAGGTTTCTACACAAATTTTTAAGATTCTCACAGGCAGGTGTGGAGGTCTGTTTGTTTTGTCATCGCCCAAGGCAAGCCTTTTATGTAAGTTCCCTTGCTTATTAAAATGGACACCTACCAATCTGGTGTTGTCTGCCTCTTTCTTTGGTCTCTCTTTGCCCTCTGTGTACAGGGGCCAGTGTGTGAACCGACAATCTTCAAAGCTGATGTCATAAAAATGAGGGTGGGAAGAAGCGTACGAGTGAAATGCAAGGCATGAATTGTGATTGGACCCTGGTTTGAAAAAAGAAATTACAGTGGAAGACATTCTTGGGACAGTCAGAACAATCTTAACATGGACTTGATATCAGATCATATTATGGAATTATTTTTAATATCTGTGGGAAATTGTTCATCGGCGCTAATAATCAAAACTCCAAAATTTTAAATTTAGACATAATTTTGCTCCCTATTTGGTTGGCACTAATTTTAAAATTCTAAGAATTTTAATTCTAAATGATTAAAAAGAATTTTGGTGGTGTGACAAAATGGACTCTGCAATGCATGGTATCTGTCCTCGTAAACCATTTCCAGAAACTGATCTTTGAAAAATAGTCATGGATATACACACGGAAATAATCTTATGATAACCATTCTGTATTTACAGAATCAAACAATGTTTAAGAATAAGGTATTGGTTAAAAAGGGACTAGTGTGTAGCCATTAAAAATAATTATAAAGGCATATAGTTATTGACAAGAATGGAATTTCATGATATGTCAATGAGGTAAGAAAATGAATTACAAAAATTGTGCAGAGTTTGAGCTCAATTTATCATATATTTATAAGAATATAATCAAGAATGCAATAATATAAAATACAAACAGTATGTATCCTTCAGGAGCAGAATTGCATTTGGCTTATTTTTGCTTATATGTATTTTTGAAATTTTCAATGTAGCATTTATTTTCATATAAGTATTTAACATTTGTTTATTGGAAGTGAGAGAGAAGCTATTTATCTATCAGTCAAAATTGTATCCTTTTTTATATTGAAAATAAGGAATTTATTAAAATTTACCTTATCTTTAATTGTGTTATTCTACACTATTCTTACCATAAATGGATATCATAAATCAATCATGCTAAGAATATGACAGGTGCAGTCACACTTTGGGGCCTTTGCACTAGCTAACCCCTCCATCTGGTATGTTCTTCTCTCAGATAACTGAATCTAAACTTTCTCACTGCCTTCAAGTCTATGCGCAAATGTCACCTCCCTATGGTTTAATTTAAAATGTCTTATTCAATACTTAAGTGTTCTGTTTTTTTCTTGCTTTCATGTTGAGAAAAATCACTCCTTTTTTTTTTTCTAGGTCTTGCTCTCTGTTAGTTTTTCTTTTTGATTTTTTCTCGCCAACCAGACATCTTCTTGGGAGGCATATCAAAGAGTTTAAAATTCAGATAATAAAGTAGAAAATTTATCCCCAGTGAATAAAAACTATACCACTGTTATTATGTTTGCAAAATTTCAGCTAATTCTGCCTACTAACACTGTATGACTCAGCTGACCAGGGACAACTTACACCTGTTTGTATCAAAAATACTGAAAACAAAAAAGATACATTGGTTTTGGCTTTGGTAAGCAGTATTTCTACTTATGTAATTTATCTATTGTAATGTAGGGGCAAATAAACTTGTTCTCTACCCTCTCAGGTTCATTACCTGGGGCCTGTGAATTAAACTAACAAAAGACAGATTAGCAAGAGAAAAAAAGTTTATTTCTGTGTGCAACATTGCATACACACAGGAATACTCAGTGCTGAGTAACTCAAAGGAGTAGTTAGAACTGGGGTTTATATACTATCTTAATAGGTGAAAGGGAGGGGAAGGAAAGGCACTTAGGGGAAAACAAATGACTTTTTTGAAAGATAAATGGGCCCGTAGGAGAACAGATGGGAGATATGATAGGCTTGTGATAATGTCTGTTTGGGTATGGGGCTGACATCTTGTCTCCTGCTCCTGGGGAGGGAATGTTAACAATTGAGTTCTTTTGAGTTCTTTTGGGAGGCTCTGTTCTTAGGTAGACAAGGGAAGCTCTGAGAAAGCTTCTTTCTACATCTGTTGATTCTCAGTTACCTTCAGGTCAAAAGAATCCTGATGCAAAAGTAGCATATTTTGGGGTGGCATATCCTCATCCACTTCAATAAAAAACCACCCCCAAATTTAGTGATTTTAAATAACAACAAAATATTATTTCTTACCGTTCTGTGGGTTTGCAGGGCAGTCCTTCTACTGGTTTCACTTGAGCTCGCTCATGCAGTTGCTGTCAGCTGGACCACTGGCTAGGCTGCAAGCATCTCCACTTATAGGTCTTGCAGCTGGTCCTGGTTATCATCTGGGGCACCTTGGTTCTCATCCTCAAATAGAATAATTTCCTTATGTAATCGTCCCATTGTAGCACTCTGAGAGAGTCAGCATGCAATCTACAAGATCTCTTAAGGCCAGCCTACGCCTGCAACTGGCACAGTGTCACTACCATTGTATCTATTAGTCAATTAAGTCATAGGGTCAGTCCAGACTCAAGAAAATAGGGAGAAGATTCCATCTCTTGGTGGGAAGAGTGGAAAATCTACATTGCAAAAGAGCATAAGAGAACATGTGACCATCTTTGACAGTCTACCACACCACTCCAAGACACTGTTCATTTTGGGGGGGAAATTGGACCGTTTTTCACTTTCAGCTTAATGAATGAAATAAGAGTTTTGAGTTAAATGACATTTTCTTTCTGATTTATTTCAGATGCATATCTGTATCCCTTAATAAGTGGTATAAACTATACCAACAAAGTCTGTTTAAATTAAAGAATATGTGAAAAAGGATACTGTATAGCTTTCAGAAACTCCAGATGGAGCTTGGAAGCCCCATGGTCAAGAAAAATGTCCCAAATCATGCTCCATGGAGCACAGCACTGGCCATGCTGCTGGAAGTTGACAGTAAGAATTGCCTCTGGAGAGAGAAAATGGGGGCCACGGCTACTGCCCCCACTCACTGGGTGGGAGTCACATGACTCATCATTCAGCAAGTGATGACAGATTGCTTAGCTCGCCGGACATGGAGTGATCTAGACTCCAGGTTACAGCTGGGTCAAAAAACCCTCCAGGCTCCCATGGAGCTCACATTCCAGTGGCAGGAAATAGATAATAAACTATGCACATGATAAATAAGTTAATTATCTATTATGTTAGGAAATGATGGAGAGTATGGAGAAATAGAGAAAAATGGAGGTCAGGGCAAGGGCGATCAGAAGGGGTGGGGATGGACAGTGCTCTGAGGGAATGACTTTTGACCAAACACTTGAAGGGGGTGAAGAGGCTCTTGATGCAGAGACATACAGGAAGAGCCTCCCAGAAGAAGAAAACAGCCAAAGGTGTGTATGTAACTGGCATATCTGCAGATCACAGAGGAGGCCAGCGTGGCTGGAAGAGCATGAGTGCAAGGGAGAAGTGAGAGTCACACTCAGATCAGTGAGAGGGGAGCTGCTGCCACACAGAAACCCTGAAACCACCGTGAGGGCTTTGGCTCTTCCTCTAAAGTGAGGAGCCATCGCCAGGTTTTGAAGGGAGACATGACATGGACTGACTTACCTTTTGACAGAATATGCTCTTTCTTCAGAGTATTAGTTTCCGATCAATATGTGAAACAAATAATGGTGTAAGAGTGAAAGGAAAACTACCAAGTTAATTCAAAACAACACTAGAGACAATATCTTTGTCACCCGTGGGTGGGCAGATAGAATAAACAAAACCCTCAAACATCACAGACCATGAAGCGAAAACTGATGAGTTTGATTACCTCAGAATTAAGTACTTCTGTTCAGTGAGGTGCATCATAGAAAAATTACCGGATAGATTACACATAGGAGACAGTGGTCGTGCCTAAAAGTGAGGAGTGCTTCAGACTGTACAAGGAGCTCCTGTAAAACAGCTGGGAAAATAATGGAAATCTAAATTTTGAAAATGGTCAAACGGTATGAGCAGAATACGAAATCGTAAAATCTTATAAGTAAATGAAGAGAAGTTTGAAATCATAGGTGATCTGAGAAATGAAAATTCAAACCAACCATGAGGGTAGGGTGTAGCTCAGTGGTAGAGTGCATGTTTAGCATGCATGAAGTCCTGGTTCAATCCCCAGTACCTCCAATAACAACAATAACCAAAAAACCCATCATGGGACATTGCTTCAGCCTGGTGACTGGCATCATTTAGAAAGTTGGATGATATCAAATATTGGCAGGGAGGTGGGACTACAGAAACCCTGGGCATTGCTGATGGGTATGTGTGCTGTGTCACCATTGTGGAGAGGGATCCAGCAATACTTAGTTAAATTTCATACATACTTAACCAGCAATTTTGTTCCAAGGGATATATTCCAGAAAAATTTCTTTCTTGGTAGAGAAATGTACAAGTCCAAAATGTCCAAAATTTATCAAAATGTCCAAGTAAACCTATAGTACTCAGGCGAGAGAGGAGAGGGCTGGAGGCAAAGCACTCCCCAAGTGTCCTCTTGTCCCCATCCAGCCCCGATGGAGACTCATAAATGGGGTCCTTAGAAGCACAAACAGAAAACTATTCCCCACCACCAGTGCGTGGGTTTTGAGAATCCTAAAGGAAGCTCCAAAACACGAATAAGCAGATGTAAGGAATTACATGTTATAAGACTGTCCCGTGTCCAGAGAGGGTAAGTGGATAAGCCAGCCAGTGAGTCCTGGGAGCTACACGTTCGGGTGGCTGGGAGGCCTTGTACCACCCACCTAACCTCTTGCTGAGTGGCGGATTCTCAGGATTTGTCCTGCTTCAGTGACTTGCTCAGCCCGATTCTCACCTCTTCCCCTTCATAGCCGAGCCTGTGTCCGTAAAACAGTGCAATTTTTCCTTCCGCAGTAAAATATCGGGACACATCATTTAACTGTCTTCCTCCTTCAAATGCTGCAATTCTACCTTCTCAGACAGGAAGGAGGAGACCGAGAAGGGGAATATTATCAACTCCAGCAACCCTTTCAAATTCACAGGGATTTGCTTTAGGCGACGACTTTGCTTAGCAGAGGGATCAGAGCAGCTCACTTTTGCAGACAGCTTGTTTATTGCTGTGAGAGGCTTTCAAGAGGAAAGTGGACCTTGCTAGACTGTGTGAAAATCCGGTTAGCTGAGCCAATCGTGGATCCCTTCACTGGACTGAACTTACTTGACATTACTGCTTATTACTGTCTCACGTCCGGGTCAGATCTTTCTGCCCCCGGAGAGCCAGATGTTCTCACCGCTGGCTCTCTTTCACCCTTTCTCCCTTTCTCGCCGCCCCCATCCCTACCTCCATCCTTCTTTCTCCTTTCCCTTCATCTCACAGCGACTGTGAAAATGGCTTTTCTCAGCACTTTAACAAGCAAAGACATTAAGAGTTACTTGGTTACCAGTATCCACTGCAGAGCCTGGGGACTTTGTCTCTAAGTGCTGTGTACCTGGGCCCCAAGTAGGAAAGGCACTGGTGAGAGAACTCTTACTCCAGTTTGCAATTTTGAATTATAAAAGTGGTCAAGAGACAGTGGGAAATTGTCCATCTTTCAGGATTTCTATTTTTTCGGTTTCTTTGTTTGCCTTGCTTTGATATGAGTGGAAATTGCCTCTAGTGTTTTCCCATTAAATAAGATGATGGTTTCAGAATGAAGGTGTATATATATGCATCTTAGTTAAGAAAGTATCCTTCAATTCTTATTTTATTGAGAGCTTTTTAAATTTTGTCAGTGGCTTTTTCAGCATCTATGGAGATAATTACATGCATTTTTCTTTTTTTTTTTTTTTTGGTCAATATACTAATCTGGTATATAATACTAATGGATTTCTTAATATTGACCTATTTTCCTGGAATATATCCTACTCAGTCATGGTGTGTTATTTTTCTCACTGTAATGCTGGGGCTTGTTTGCTAATCTTTTATCTTTTTTTTTTTTTTTTCGTACTTGCATTCTTGAGTGATACTGGCTCCTACTTTTCATTCTTGTATTGTCTTTATTGGGTTTTGCATCATGACTGGAATTAGGAAGTTTTCCTTTATTCTCGATGCTCTAGAATAATACACAGAGAATCGGAATAATATATGGAACGTTAAAAATTAGCTTTAAGGGTTTGATAGAATCTCTCTGGGAAAACATCTTGAGTTTGCTCTTTTCTGTGGGGATATTCCTTAATGATTTTCTGTCCTTCTATGGAAATTGATCTTTCCAAGTCTAAAGAAGTATATTTCGGTAACATGTGTTTCCCTAGGAAATTATCCATTTAATCTAGATTTTCAAATTCATTTCTACAGTCTCCAAAGTAGTCTCCTATGATTTCTAAAAAATAATTTCTTCTGTTTCAATGGTTGTTTCTTGTCATTTTTTACTTTATGTATTTCTGCCTTATCTCTTTTTGTTTTTGAACAAGTTAGCTAGTAATGAGTCTCTTTTGTTATTTTTCTTTAAAAATGTGATTTTATTAATGAGGTCTATTGCCTTCTAGTCTCAGTCTCTGCTTGTAGATGTATTGTTTTCTATTCTCAACCTCTGCTTTTATCTTTATGGTTTCTTTCCTTGTTCTTTCTTTTGGTTTACTTTATTCTTTTCACCATATTTTTTAAATCTATGAATTTTCCTGTGATTACTGCTTTAAATGTAGTCCATAGATTCTGATGTGTACTGTTTTCATTACACATTTTTGTATTATTTTTTGAAATCTAGTTGATTTACAGTATTAGTTTCAGGTGTCACAGCATAGTGATTTGATATTATTATAGGTTCTACTCCAAAGTTATTTTAAAATAATGGCTATACTTTCCTGCGCCGTACAATAGATCTTTGTTGCTTATTTATTTTATACAGAGTAGTTTGTATCTCTTAATCTCAGACCTCTATCTCACCCCTTCCCCCTCCCTCTCCCCACTGATACCCACTAGTTTGTTCTCTATATCCATGAATCTGTCTTCTGTAATTTCAGTCTGTGTTTCCCCTTCACCCAGCTGTTAATAGAAAACTTTTTCATTTCCAGGTAGAAGAAACAATTTGTTTTGCTTATTTGTTTGTTTGTTTGTTTTTGCTCGTAATTTCCAGCTTTATTGTATTGTGATTGGATATGCTATTTGTAATATTTCTACACACTGGAAATTACTGATATTGTCCTTGTGACCAAATATATGATCAGATTTTGTCAATGTGTCATGAATGCTTGAGCAGAAGGTATATCAGGATGTGTAGTGCTATATACATTTACCAACATCTACCTTCTTCATTAAGGTAATTCTATCTTCTTATGTATTACTTGTCCATTTGATCTGTCTTATACTGAGAGTGTTATAGTAATGTCTTTCATTATTAGTGTGTGTTTACATATGTTTCCTTGCATATCTTGAAGTTTTTGTTCCCTAAATGTGGTTGCTATGTAATTTAGTGCATCAATGTTCATATTCATTGTTTTCAATTTTGTATGATGGCTTTGAGCACAAAAAAAATCCTTTGTCACATTTAATGCTTTGGGGCTTGAATTAAACTTTGCCTGATATCAGCATCTCTATTTCTGCTTTCTTTTTGTTTCCTTCTACTTAGTAGATCTTTCTTATTCCTTCCTCTTCAGCTTTCTGAGTCACTTAGTTGTAGGTGTATTTCATGTCCAAGGCATATAGTTTGATTGTGTTTTGTGAGACAATTAAAAATATTATTCTTTTAATAAATGAGTGTATTAGTTATCTATTGGTAAACAAATGGATAACTCCACAACTTAGCAGCTTAAAATAACAAACACATATTATGGTGCAGTTTCTATGGATCAAGAATCAGGGAGTCACTTAGCTGGGATCCTCTGTGTCATGGTCTCCCACAAGACTGCTGGCCAGGGCTACAGTCATCTCAAGGTCCAACTGAGGAAGAAGTCACTTCAAAGTTCTTGAAGTTGTTGTCAGGCCTCAGGTCCTTGATAGCTGTTGGCTGGCAATTTCAATTCCTTGTCACGTGAGCCTCTGTCTCTATAGGGCAATTCACAACATGGCAGCTGTCTTCTTTCAGAGACAGTGATAAAGAGTAAGTGAGATAGTTTTGTACCCTAATCTTGGAAGTGACATCCCTTGACTTTTGCTCATTAGAAGCTAGTCCTAAGGTTAGCTTACACTTAAAGGGAAGGAATTATCTGGGGACTTAACTATCAGGAGGAAGCAGGGCTCTCTGGGGGCATCTTTGAGGCTGCCTACCACAATATGCCCTCTGGCCCTTAATGATTCACTTCCCTTCCATGTGCAAAATACACTCACTCCCATCCTCTCAAGGTCCTCAGAGTTCATAAACTATTACAGTACCAGCTCAAAGTTCAGAATTTCATCATCTCAATCAGGTCCAGATGCAGCAACTTGGGTATAGTTTCTTTTGTTCTGTAGCTCTGTAGAAACAAAGAGACAAGTTTTCTTCACCCCAGCATACTCAATGTAATTGTGAGACATGCATAGGATAAATGCTGTACATATTTCTATTTAAAATGTGGAGGAGGGAAATGGGAAACATAAAGGAGTCACTGGTTCACAGAGATTCTGAAATCTAGCCAGGCAAATGTTGGATGTTCCTTGATTAGGCTTGTATGCCATTTGCCTGACATTTGGGTTCACCCTCTGAGTCAGCATTTGCAGCTTAGTGGTTTTCTCAGCCTGCTCCCTACCAGTAGAATTTTGGGAATTCAAAAGCCTCTTTTCATTTTGTTTTCTCTCTGTCCCTTATGGTTTCAACTGGTAATGTTTTCGTTGATGCAGTTTTCTCATTAAGTCTATGGGTCTTCTATAAATTTCACTGGGATTCACTCCATTAAAGAAAAGCCACACCTACAAATCTCTTTGAGATAAATCTTTCTCTATCTTGTGCTGAGTGGCTACGGGACAACACACTTAAGGTTTGGTTTTAAGAATCTGTGAGGTACACCATCCTCAATCTCTCTTTTTTTTAAATTAGAATTTATTTCATTTTATTTGGGGGAGGGCAGAAATTAGGTTTATTGATTGAACCCAGGACCTCATGCATGCTAGGCATTCACTCCACCACTGAGCTATACTCTCCCCCACTACCCTTAATCTCTTTAAAGGGCCTTGTGTGACTGAAAATAACTCTAAGGCTCTAAATGGTACCTTTGATATTTCTTAAATATTGACAAGGGATTTTACAGTCACACCCTTGACTTCATTTTTAGACTATGTTTTCCCAGAAGTGCCCTGGATTTGCTCTTTGTTCAGAAGCCATTTCTTAATTTTAACATTGTTCACCATTTGGAAAAGTTGAGGATTTTCAAAACCACAAGTCCTCGCTCCTTTTCTTAAACAGTGGTTCCCTCAATGTATCTCTCTCCTCTCATATTTTATTATAAACAGCAAGAAATAACCAGGTGGCAACTTCAACATTTTGCTTAGTGATAGCCTTAGGTAGACCATCCAGTTCCTTAGATACATTTTCTACTTTCCACATAACTGTAGACAACAGCTACATTCTGCGACTATATCACAAGTTTCCAATAACATTTTTTCTCACTTTCTCTTGAGCCTTCAGTAGCATCTTCTTCAAAGTCCAAAAGTTTACAGTGTGTTCAAGGCATTTTAAACGTTCACTGACACTCTTCTCAAGTTTGCTGCCCTGTTTCAATGCCATGCTCAATCTTTTAGTTATTTGTTATGGCAGTACCAGACTTCCAAGTACAAAAATCTGCACTCACTATCTATTGCTATATAGCAAATTGCCCTAGAAGTTAGTGGCTTAAAACCACACACATTTTTTAAAAATCCTGGCATGGACTAGCTGGATGCCTCTAGTTCAAGATCACTCACAAGGCACTAATCAAGTTGTAGATGGGTTTAACTCACTGTGGTAGGTAGCTCCTCATGATATGAATATTATTCTTACTTTTTTTCTGTCATTCATTTTTAATTTTATTTTTTTATTTTAATTTTTTAATGGAGGTACTGGGGAATTGAACCCAGGACCTCGTGCATGTTAAGCATGTGCTCTGCCACTGAGCTATACCCTGCCCCTGCCACCTGCCATTCATTTTTACTAGTTTATCTCTTATCCATTTTACTCCTTTCTTTATCTCTTCTCATTGTCTTGATTGTTTTCTTGTCTCTTCAATCCCCCTTATGAAATTTCACTTGAATCTATTCTACCTTGAGTATCTTATCATTGATTCTTTATTTCTGAGGTAATTTTATCTTTTCTTTAATTATTTCCTGAACTGCCAACTCTCTTTCCATATCTACCTGATTTTTGACTATTTCCTTTCTTAGTTTTTAAATTTCATACAAGGTGGTTTTTCATATCCTCAAATATATGTTTGATTTGATTTAATTCTTACAGTTTTCTTCTGCTTTATGGTTCTTTTTTCCTATGGGAACTTTTCCTCACATGTGTGAAATTCTCCTCGTATGTGTGAAAATTTCCTCATATGTGTGAAATTTTGTTTTCTGATTTTTTAGAATAGCTCTATGTGAATTTGCTGATTTTCCTTTTGTTCACTTTTTTGGTGTCATTGGAGCATTTCACAAGATTCCTAGTTTAGTGATAGCCTTTCTCTCAACATAACAAAGCCTGGGCACTTTAAGCAGATTTGTTAGTTTGTTTTGATGGAGGTTGGAAAGTCTGTATGTTTTCTGGTTTTATGATTCTCTTCTGCTTTATAGGACCCTATATCTCCCCATCTCCCCCTCAACTACTTTTTTTCCTTTTTACCATCTAATTGCCAAGTGGAGTTTCTCTCTCCTCTTTATTGACTTTTTTTCTCATCCAGAAGTCTTGTGGTTTAAAGACTGCCCCCTTAAACCATAAGTACTTTTACATCCCTTCCCTGTAATCCATATTCTGATCCATTCAGGTGCTCTTTTAGAATATTCAGACTTCAGGTGGACTTAACCTTTCTGAGGCTGATTTTAGATCAGTTTTACACTCCTTCCCTAGCTTCCTTCTTCTGTCTTCCCAGTTTTTCTCCTTTTGCCTTATGGCTGGAGTGTGGAGGGTTAAGATGGCAGCATGGGAGATCCCAATGGAATTGATTTGTTATTTTTTAATTTACATTTACTTTGAAGTTTTGGCATTTTATGTCTTTGGGTCATGCCAAGGGCTTGGTTTCTGTGTAAGTTTCCATCTCCCATGTTGTAATTCAGTATTGTTTGCAGAAGATAAGAGTGTGAGACTGCTAGCTTGGTGGCCACTATTGCCTTCAGCTATCCAGTTCTCTTTTTAATGCTTCCAATTACTTTTTCAATGTTTGTATTCTTTGTTAAATTGGCAGCTTCAAGAGGGCAGGGACCATGTCTGTCTTGTTCTGTTCCATCCCCTTTGCCTAGTACATGTGCAATTACTACAGAGTCCAAACAGCACTGGAAGTTCAAGTAATATCAGATTCAGAAGATTTGAGTTTAGAGACTTAGCCTACATGGACCTTAGATTCTTTATTTATAACCAAGGATCTCACAGGATTGTTGCAGAAAAAGATCAAATATGAAAGTGCCTGATAATAACTATTGTCCTGTTCATGCTTAGCTAACACCTAACACACACAAACACACCCCTCTGCATTAAGAATCTACACAACTTTCTTATCTCATGCAATCCTGAGCATTTAGTCATTACACTAAACCTTTCTAGTGTGTAAAATTTTCCAAATAATCTATCATCATTCTTTTCTTGTAAACAGAAGTGTGTCTTTTCTTATTTCCTAAGATCTAGCTTTAGAAAACTCTTCCATCTTCTTACTTTTATAAAAAAATGAACACGAATTAAAATGTTAGTGCATATTTTATGTTTTATATAGGTAGGCAGCTTATGTTGATAGATTATGTTAATTTCCCCAAAAAAAGCTGGCACACTGAAAACCAACTTTTATCTTGAAATTTAGAAATTATTATAGCCCTATTAGTAATAGTAACAATAATAATAACTAACTCATATTGAGAGTTTTCTATATATCCACCATCATCTTTTTTCTTTTTTAATGGAGATACTGGGAATTGAACCCAGCACCTTGTGCATGCTAAGCACGAACTCTACCACTGAGCTATTACTCTCCCCTATTTGCCACCATTTTTAATCCTTTAAAGTTATCAACTAATTTAGTCCTCACAGTAATACTATGAGATAGGTATTATTATTATTATCCTCATTACATAAATAAGCAAAGTAAGTTAAGTACCTTGCTGGGGGTCACACAGCTACGAAATGGTATAACCAGTATTTGAACCCTAGGTCAAAAAATGTCATGAGTTAATTAGGAAAGTGGTAAAATACTACTTATTCAAGTAGACTCTTCTTTAACTCCTATTCAAGCTAAAATTTTCTAAGAAAAAGTAGATCTCAGGCAAATAAGATGGATTTACAATTACTCACAAGTGAGGCTTGAAATTTTCAATTTCCAAGAAAAACTAGGGTTCTAAACTGCAAAGGGAGAGTCAGTGCTCAAAGGCAGAAGACTGGAAGAGAGAGAAGTGTAGACTGGGGACGGGCTGAGGGAACTCCAACAGTAGATAATAGTTGAATTTTTGTATCTGTCCATCCTCAAGGGAGAGTTCAACCTCTATGAAGTCTGAAATGCACAGCTTCAAGGCAGTCAATAATTAAGATGCTCTTATTTTTCACAGCAGTTCTTTGAGATTCTTTGACTTGGAAAACAAAGGAAGCAAAACGAAGTGAATGACTCTTTCAAGTCTTTCCATCAAAGGCTCCCAAATTATATCCATTGTATCAGTGACAAATGCCTCTCTTGGAACATCAGTTGCTGTGGGACACAATGATGAGGGGAAGGGAGGAAGCAGGAGATGCTCAGGCAAAGTGAGTAGGGCTAGTGTCCTTTGTTAGAAATGGTAAGCATCAGTCTGTTATCACACTAAATAAATTTGAAATTTTTTTCAAAAAGTGTCGTAAGACTTTGTGATTTCAAGTTAATCTGAGTAGCAGCAAAATCTTATAAAAATGAACAGACTATATGAAACAAGTATTTTTATGCATCAAGAAGAACTTGAAAAATAGATGTCTTTTCCTAAGTATACTGAACGTATTTTGGAGGTAGTCAGGGAACACGGGGAGGGAAGGGGTTTGTAGAAATTGTTCCAGATGAGGCAAACAGATAGGCTGACTTGTCCATCTTTTGATATGCCTGAGACTGGTGAAAGAAAACACAGTTGGTTTTTTTGTTTTTCTTTTTCTTATTCCCACTCCATAACAGTTATTGAATTCTGCGATTTTGGAATTAAAGCATTTCATTAGCTACAGACCAGTCCCATTGCCTCACTTCCGAAGCATACTTAGAACTTGCCTGTAAGTAACAGGTCTCCATGATGGCAAACAGAAGCCAGTCAAAGCCCTCCTTCTCCTCCTTCTTTATCATGAAGACATGATAATTTGGTAAAGCTCTACTGGTCATCAGATTTATGAAGGTCCTGTTAACCCACCTTGCCCTCCAGGGTACTGTGAATCTGAAAAAGAGAAGAAGGAAGAAAAGGTTTGAATAGCTCATAAGATACATCTTTAATCTGATAAATAAGATTAATTGGATTTGGGGAATTAAAATACACAGAAAATGAACAAAAATGAGATTGGAAAACAGCAGCCATTTCACAGATTCCATATGGCGGTCACGTTTGGGATGAGTCTTTTTCATGAGTCCTGGGATAGTGGGAGATCTGACTTTTTACTTCTGCCCTTCGGTCCTGATTTTACGGGAATATTTGTTTACAAACAAACACAAAAGAGCAGACTACAGTTAGGACACAAGACCCATTTTTGAGCAATAGCTCTTGAGTGGAAAATTTAAATTTCCTTGTTAGAAGATAAGCACCCACTGATAGCTGTTGTGGAAAAGAAGTGAGGAGAAACTCAGTCAACACTCAGAGTTCAGTGAAGGTCATTTCAGGATGACAATGGCGGGAAATGAAGCTGTGTATTTGTGAACTAAATTAATAAATGCATCCGCAAAGCTTACAGGCTGATCGTGACATAAATGCATATCCTTTCTCCAACCAAATGAGAGTTTATCACTCCACTCAGAAGGATTGCCTCTCCGAGTACTGACTCCAAGGAAGCCTGCTCCCTGCTGGGTTGTCTCTGACAGGTATAAATGTTACCCTTTTCCATCCATTGTCCACTGATGACAAAAGGAAACTAATTAAGCATAATTTCCAGGCTTTCAGAGTTAAGGTCCCCTCAGTGGCCTGTGAATGACTTGCCGGTTTGGAATGGTGCCAACTGTGTGTTGGCTCTGGGCAATGATCCGGCACGCGTATAAATTCCAGAGTTGATGGTGAAATAATAGAGTCACAATTCGTGGGAAGCATATTTTTCTGTCCTGAAGAATGAAGTCCCTGCAGATGTGCTGTGAATGCATCTGTGTTCACTGCTTTTGTAAATTCTCCTTAAGCCTCCTCCTAAATCCACAAAGTCTCTCAAAGCATTTCAAGTTTGTGGCATTTTCTATTATCCTTAAATGTGGTGTTTTCATGGCTTATTTACTTAAAGCCTCATTGTGCATTTGTGAAGAAATTTCTTGGCATGGTGTTTTAGTGATATCATTAGTTTCTCTGTATGAATAAATGCTCCCAAGATGGCTTCATGGCAGCCACATACAAATACTCCCACTGTCCATTTCTCCAAATGGCAAAACTGATTTTGTTTATTTCTCTTACAGCATTTCTATTCTTACCATTCCAGAGAAGTCTGCCAGCTAAACAATTAACTGGTATTTAGTCTCATTTGCCTACTGTATTGTTGGATTTTGGGGCCCGCATTGGTCTGATCTTTAGTCTTGACTCCACTATGTGCCCATGAACAAGTACCTGGTACATAGTAAATGCTCAATTAAAATTTACTCGATGAAATTAATGAATGGATTAATCTTATTATCTTATTGCTTGGATCTTAGGCTTGTGTCGATTACATACAGTGTAAGGACAATTTCAACAATTGTTCCAATGAATACCTTTGGGAAACTTGTCAGCATGGAAGACCTAGAAATGGGTCTCGTTCCAGCCTTACCAAGGCATAGATGGTCCTGGCTGATGTACCTGCCTGGGATGCAGATGTAGCTTTAGAAACGAAACCTGATGCTAGCTGTGAGTGCTTAGAGCTGACATGTGATCCCTGAAATTGTGCACCATACTGATGAGCATGGGCAGGAATTGTCATCACAGCTCCCCCAGGGCACTGATGCTTGCATTATTCCTGTCGGTAAGGAGACTATTAAAGAGTTATATTTGTAGGACACTTGGTTGTAACTGCGTTCCTTTACAGACAGGTCGTTTCTCTAGAAGCATTGCATGTGCATAATCCTCTTTATGAATTGCAAACAATTACTGGTTTTCATGCTTCAACAGTTTTATCTGCTTTGGCCCAATTAAACTTGGCAGGATAAATATTTGAGAGGGAGAGGTGTATGGTTTTATAGGTAAATCTGTGAACATTGCTTCTTACTGAGGTTAGTTGTATACAAAGTGCTTTTCATGTTAACAGCACGCCCAGCACTTCCCTGAAACTTTATCAAACGGGTTAAATAACACTCCTTGTACTAAGCCTTCCAGCATATATTTTAGAGGTTTACTGCCCGATTGTTTCTAAATAATGCATTTAACAGAAGGAGGGAACCATGTTGAATTCCTCCAAGAGTATCACATATTTAGATACAGTCAACCAAGCTCCATATTCAGAAGTCTATACTTAGATCCCAGCTGTTTGTTTTGACTTCTAATTCATAGTTACTCACTGAACGGGTTTTTGCAACAGGAGATGAAAGAGGATTTTGTTTGCTTATATATTATCTGTATATAACGGTTTTCCTTACTTTTCACTGAGGAAGTTAAATTCCTTTTAATGATGATGAGATTTTTTTTTTTTTACTAAACTCAGCTGGTTTTGTCCTTTTTTCTGCTCAGAAAATGAGCACTATTTCCTACGTATTAGAAAGGTCGAATATTATAATTGTAATATCATCACAAAATAGGATCATATTTTTGAAACATTGCCATGAATTTGCACATTCTTCAGCTAGACTCCTGCTTATTGGAGCAGCGGAGTTTCAGTGTTTCAGGGGAAAGGTCGATATACCCACCAGGAGAACTCTGCCATTTCCTCTGTATCAAGGGTCAAATTAAAATTTTATTTGCATTCCTAGGAAAACAATAAGCTTGAAAATCATGCTTCGGGGAGTGGGAGAAAATTTCATAAATTTCTTTAGCATATCAAAGATCCAGCATGGAAAGCTCTTGGCAGATATTTCTGGTGTTCACTGATACTCTATTTTCCTTCTTGAAGTTAGTGAGGCCATGTATCTACTACTGGCTAATGGACCATGTGCAGAAGTAATGAATGTCTCTTCTAGACTAACAGTGAAATACCTGTTCAACTTTCCCTTTCAATGGTGAGCCTTGAGTGGTGCATTAAAATGGTGGAGCTGTCTATTTACAATAGCCAAGACATGGAAACAACCCAAATGTCCATTGAGAGATGGCTGGATAAAGAAGATGTGGCATATTTATACAATAGAACACTACTCAGCCATAAAAAAGAATAAAATAATGCCATTTGCAGCAACACGGATGGACCTGGAGATCGTCATTCTAAGTGAAGTAAGTCAGAAAGAGAAAGAAAAATACCATATGATATTGCTTATATGTGGAATATTAAAAAAAAAAAAAAAGGACACAAATGAACTTATCTACAAACCAGAAACAGACTCACAGACATAGAGAACAAACTTATGGTTACCAAGGAGTAAAGGGGGTGGGTAGGGATAAATTGGAAATTGGAAATTTGTATCTCTTGAGGAATGATGGAAATGTTAGCTATCTTGATTGTGGTGGTGTTTTCATTGGTGTGTACATCTATCAAAATTCATCAGATTGTACAACTGAAATATGTGTAGCTTTCTGTACAGCAATCATACCACAATAAAGGTGTTTAAAAAAGAGAAATAAAATGGTGGAGCTGCAAGATTGAAGCAGCATGCATTACTGGGTTATCTCATGGAAGACAGTTGCACTGGAGGGTCACCTGACCTACAGGAGAATTTATGTGTTGAAGAAATAAACTTCATGTGTTAATCTATCGAAACTCAGGGGTTGCTTATTACTACATCATAACTCAATTCTATTTTGAGTCTAAGAGCCTCAGATCATTGTATTTTCTTCTGCGAGGTGGGAAAAAATATCTCTTCTGCTGTATGAAGGCCAGGATATGAGTTTTACTGCTCCAGAAATAGGAGAAATGAAAGACACTGAGCCTACCTCTTCTGAATGGAGGGATGAGAGGACAAAGAAGGGAGACAAAGGGAGATCATGAAAGGCAAGCATGGGTGAGGGCTTCTGTTTAACCACTTTTCAGTGTTGGTGTGGTAGAGCAGGACTATAGATATTTGGATTCTTCCAAAGCCTTCTTCTTTGTCAATTTCATTTCCCATTTCTCATCAGGTGTGTTTACTTTTCTCATTCAATAATTTAAATGTACTCCTCCCCGGCCCTGGGGTTTTTATTGTTGCCCTTCCACAATCCTATTTAATACTCCTTTTAGTCCCGATGGTTATAAACACTCATTGGTATTCACTTTAGACACATGCTCCAATGGAATAGAAGCACTGCCTTCCAAAACTGGCTTCAAAAGATGGTTTACTTGGATAAAGTACAGTCAGTATACGTCCAAACTCCTTGATTGCTGGAATCAGTCATTTTACTTTCTCTACACGCTTTAGTGTCTCTGACCAAGATAACAATTTCCATTTGCCTTTCCTCTGAATACATTTGCAAAATTTTCCACTAACCAGCACGTTCCATAGCATTCTTAATATTCTCAATGTTTCTTGGGTAAGATTCCCTCCTCTATTATTATGATGCCCTCCCAGGATGTCTTACAAGTGCTATTTTCTAAATAGCATTTGATTTGGCCTTCACTACTTTGTTGATGTGCTTGTAAGCACAGGCTTGTAGGTTGCTCGCTGCCGGTATGGAAACTAAGTTCTGATTTAGTCTGTTAATCTCATCTACAGAGAAGCCAATGCTTTGCTTCCTCCAATTATAAGTTCGTTTTTTTTTTAACCAGTTGTCATACATCTTCTTTACTTATCACCAACCTAGCTTGCTGTAATTTTTGTGGTAATTACTCTATCTTGAATTGCCACTACAAACCTTTCGATCTCATTTAATAATATGTTTTATTTTAGTTATAAATTGCACATGGCTTGAATATAATCTTGTATAAATCAATGCAGAGAAATATAGTTATCAGTACATAAAGATGAATTTAGGAGGCTTAAGAATTTGCTTCTTTCTGGTTTCATTTTCAGAAGGTAATTTTATTTCTGCTACTTAATAAATGAGATTAAACACCAATAACTGTAAAGTAGGATATGGTGATGTGGATGTTGGAAAATACTGAAGTCCAGGTGATTAGGGTACCTCTTCAAAGAGGCAAGACTGGAATATTTTTTTTGTAACTGATAAAAGTTGAATTCTAACCAATTGCATTGTATTCAATCTGAATAGAGGGGGGGAAAGTGGACCTAGCAAGGAGGAGTAAAAAAAAAAATATGTCCAAAGGGGGAGACACACTGGACCTGAGGAAGATGTTTCTATTTCAATCAACAAATAAATTTTGGTGTGCTATGCTTGCCTGACCCACTACAGTAGATTTATTCATGGCCAGAACTATCCATCTCCTTTGGCTCTAAGTTCATGCTGACCACACAACTTTAATTACTATTTTGGTTTCCCAGAGACCTTGATACAAAGTAGGAGATGCACTGGACCATGGAGATGAGTGTTTGAGTTATGGATAAAGTGACCATATGTCCTGCTTTGTCCTGGACAATCACAGTTTGTATCTCTTGTCCTGGCTTAATTGTTAATAGTCCCCGTTTTAAAAAATCTTAAAAGAGTTGCAGTTTGGACAATAAATCATGTGATCATTCTAGTTTATGGGTAATTCCTTAGCAATGAATTTCTTTGAATGTAATTTATACACCAGCCTCTTTTAAGTTTGGTTATGTGTCCCTGACATCCTGATCAGCATAGAACAGACTGATAAACTAATCTGCTAGATCTGAAAATATGAGGAACAGATTCCAAACTTTGGGATTGCACCAAGATGGTGCCACCCTGTGAAATCCTATATGATCTCTTCTTGGACATCTTGAATTCATTTCTCAGTTTCCTGAATGTGAAATTATGGTGGGCTTGCTTATAAATTTTTCAGCTAGGTTACACTTAACTTTCTAGGTATTACAAGCTTTTCGGTTGTCATAAGAGATTTTAAGATGTAAGGAAGTTCTTAAAATTAATTGTAGCTCTCTTGAAGGGTCTCAAGAATGTTAGGAATCACTAGGAACAGGAGCCTGAGTTAGTGTGAGATGCTTGGGGAATGAACACCGTTAGAATTTCAACTCAGGGAAATGTCATGTAGTTGATGGCAGAAATGAGAATAAAATGTACAGATGGCAAAAACTATGTAACAGCTGAGAAAGGTGTTAATTCCCCCCCAAAATAGTTGTCCCATCACTGAATACTTTGGTTGCCTAAGGTGTAGACTGTTGTCCTGATGATACTTAGAAACTACTCTGGTAGAATTCATAAGGACTCATGCATCCAGCAATTCCCAAGGGTAAGCAGGACTAAGACCTAAGCAGGAGCTGTGCCCTAACCAGCCTGTGGTACATCTCTTGGCTACTGCTACCAATGGTTATGATATTCTTTGCCTTGTGGGTAGATATAAAAGATAAATTAATATTTCTGGTTATTATTACTTAGATTTTTTTGAGGACCTTGTCACAGTCATAACACAGAATAAAATAAGGCTACTATAAAACTACCACTTGAGTTACATAATATTTAAGCTACAAACTCATTATTCTAGAAAGCATTTTAAAAGATCTGTTTGTGACTATCTATTCTCGAGGGATAGGGTAGGGAAAGAGTGAAAGTATATTAGGAATAATTGTTTCAGATGGCTTCCAATTCAGAAAAATAGTGGCCAACATATGTGAGATAGGGTTATTCTTTTAATTGTTAGCCCTTTTTTGTCTTGTATGTCTGGTTTACCCAGAATTATTTAGACTCTATATATTTCAAGTAAATCCATTAAATACAAAGGAATTTTTCTCCATAATATGCTCAAATGTAAACTGAACATTACCTTCTTTATTTAATCACAATGTGATGATTCCTCTTAACTTCTGGAAACAAGATCATAATCGTGATCATTATTGTGACCAATGATTTTAAATAATGGGAGGATAAGAAATGGCTTGTTTACTGCAACTTGTCAGCCATTTATGCAGAGACGAAATAAGTCTAAATTTCCTTTTCACTCCTCAAGTGTACCTGCTGACTTTGCACTATTGGATAGGAACAAATTGTACTTCCAGCTCCATGTCTACTGTCATACAAATGCATGCCATTAATCATGACGAAGCAGGCAATGAATGGCAATACAAACTTAGAATGGTCTCCTATATGTGTGACAATTACATCTACTTCATATGGCCTAGATGGCTTTAAATAGCTTATCTGCATTATTTCTGTCTCTCTTTGTTCTTTTCCCTTTTATCTATTTCCTTTTTATGTGACCAAAGACACCATTATTGAAAATCTGGAAAACTGACTCTGAATTATAGAAGCATAATCAGTAAGTCCAATCAATACTGATGGTTTCTGTTAGTGCTAAAGATCCAATTTATTCTGAAGTCCAACTCTTGTATTAATCTTTGAATTTATTTTTTTGCTGAAAAAGCAAATGATTTTTATTTTTTAGCAAAACATCAACTTTAAAACTAGCTTTTTTGTGAAATAATTATTTCTTATTTAAAAAGTAACATATTCCTATGGTAAAATATTGTCATTGTATGCAGATAACATAATACTATATATTTAAAAAACCCTAAAGACTCCACACAAAAACTACTAGAGCTGATAAATGAATTCAGCAAGGTAGCAGGATACAAGATTAGCATACAGAAATCTGTTGCATTTCTTTACACTAAAAATGAGCTATCAGAAAGGGAAAGTAAAAAAACCAATTCCTTTTAAAATCACATTAAAAAAAAACTTAGGAATAAACCTGACCAAGGAGGTGAAAAATGTATATGTTGAGAACTATAAAACATTGATAAAGGAAATTGAAGATGATTCAAAGTAATGGAAAGATACCCCATGCTCTTGGGTTGGAAGAATTAATATTGTTATAATGGCCATACTACCAGAAGCAATCTACAGATTTAATGTGATCTCTATCAAATTACCCAGGACCTTTTTTACAGGACTAGAACAAATACTCCTAAAATGTATATGGAAACATAAAAGACCTAGGATTGCCAAAGAAATCCTGAGGAAAAAAAAATAAAGCTGGAGGCATAACCCTTCCAGACTTCAGACAATACTACAAAACTACAGTAATCAAAACAGCATGGTATTGACACAAAAATAGACAAGTGGATCAATGGAACAGAATAGACAGCCCAGAAAAAAACCTACAAACCAATGATCAATCAATCTTTGACAAAGGAGGCAAGAATATACAATGGAGGAAAGACAGTCTCTTCAGCAAGTGTTGTTGGGAAAGCTGGACAGCTGCATGTAAATCAATAAAATTAGAGCACTCCCTCACACCATACACAAAAATAAACGCAAAATGGCTTAAAGATAAATGCAAAATATGACACCATAAAACTCCTAGAAGATAACATAGGCAAAACATTCTCTGACATAAATCATAGCAATGTTTTCTTAGGTCAGTCTCCCAAGGCAATAGAAATAAGAGCAAAAATAAACAAATAAGAGCTCATCAAACTTTGCACAGCAAAGGAAACCATAAAAAAAACAAAAAGACAACCTACAGAATGGGAGAAAATATTTGCAAATAATGCAACTAACAAGGAATTAATTTCCAAAATATACAAACAGCTCATGGAGCTCAGTATCAAGAAAACAAACAACTCAATTAAAAAATGGGCAGAAGACATAAACAGACATTTATCTAAAGAAGACATGCAGATAGCCAATAGGTGAAAAAATGCTCAACATTGCTAATTATTAGAGAAATGCAAAGCAAAACTACCATGAGATATCCTCTCACACCAGTCAGAATGGCTATCATCAAAGTCGATGAATAACAGATGCTGGAGAGAATGTGGAGAAAAGGGAACCCTCCTACACTGTTGGTGGGAATGGAAATTGGTGTAGTAACTATGGAAAACAGTATGGAGGTTCCTTAAAAAACTAAAAATAGAGTTAGCACATGATCCAGCAATCCCACTCCTGGGCATATATCCAGAGAAAACTCTAATTCAAAAAGATACATGCACCCCAATATTCATGGCAGCATTATTTACAATAGCCAAGGCATTGAAGCAACCTAAATGTCCATCAAGCTATGACTAGATAAAGAAGTTACACACACACACACATACACACACACACACACACACACAATGGGATCCTACTTAGCCATAAAAAAGAATAAAATAATACCATTTGCAGTAACGTGGATGGACCTAGAGATTATCATACTAAGTGAAGTAAGTCAAACAAAGACAAATACCATATGGTATCACTTGTATGTGGAATCTAAAATATGATACAAGTGAACTTATTTGCAAAACAGAAACAGACTCACAGACATAGAAAACAAACTTATGGTTACCTAAGGGGAAAGGGGGTGGGGGAGGGATAAATTAGAAGTTCGGGATTAGGAGATGCAATCTACTATATATAAAATAGATAAACAACAATGTCCTACTGTATAGCACAGGGAACTATATTTAATACAGGTAATATACCATAATAAAAAAGAATATGAAAAACATATATGTATATATATCACTGAATCACTTTGCTGTATATCAGAAAATAACACAACATTGTAATCAACTATACTTCAATAAAATTTTTGAAAACAATTTAAAAAGCTATGATTAAGAAGGTGAAATCACACAACTCTCTCTATATCTATCTTTCTTTATATATAGATACCTCTCTCTCTCTCTATATATATATAGATATATAGACATATATCTCTATATCTATCTATCTATCTAGAGAGAGAGAGAGAGAGAGTAAGAGAGAGAGCTGGTTAATCCCTATATCCAGAAATCTCAAGAGACTTTAAAACTGCCAAAATTAAATTTAAATAATCAAATAAAAACCAAATATACAATAATTAATACCTTTTATCTATGTTTTTGCAATAATTATTTTAATATGAAAATTGTCTAGTAATACATTTAACTAGAAAGGTATAAAAACCATATGAAGATATTTGTAAAATTATACTGAAGAATGTAAAGCAACACTTAGGGAAGACACATTGTATTTATAAAAGTGTAAATAATCCCTTAATTAATGATGAGCATTATTGAAATTCTAATTAGCATTCCTTTTATGGGAACTGAATAAAAAATTATTTTGTAAACTATATGGAAGAATAATAGCCAAAGATACGTCAAGCAAATTATGAAAAACAAAAATAGTGGCTAGGGAACTCACCTTACCAGATATCTATAAAGCTACTAAAATGACACAAGAATAAACAAACAGATCAGTGAAATAGAATACAAAGTCCAGAAATAGATCCAAATGACTCTTAAGGTTTATATATGATAAAGGTTTTATTCCAACTTAGTAGAACATGGGGGATTTATTTTATTAGAAGTACTTGCATAACTGATTTTCCATCTGGAATGAAAAGATTAGATCTTGACTTCAAACCGTATATAAAAATTAATTTCAGATGCATTCAGAATTTTAATTAAAAATACAAATACTAAAAAAATTGGAAGATATTTACATAATTTTGTAGTGAGAGAATCATCATCCTAAAGGAGATAGGAATTTAGAAGTCATATTGGAAAAAACACAGGATTATTTAAAAATATTATAAAAGCAAAAAGTATGGCAAAAGGGACTGTAAATACAACCTAAAAATTACAAGTTAAATCAAAAATTAAATATAATTTTACTTATCAGAATGCCAAAACAACGATTTAGGAATTTAAATCTCAGAAAGTAACTTATGGATCTGTGAATTGCTATAATTGTTTTGGAAATGAATTTGTCAATATCTATTTAATTTTTTTTAAATGTACATAACCTTGACTTAGCAATCCCAAAAGTTTAGAATTTATTCTATGGAAGTTAAATAAAAGTTTGCTTTACACACACACATATATACACAAACAAAAATATATACACACTTGTATGCATGTGTGTGTTTGTGTGTGCTTGTGCATATGGTTTCCTGCAGTAAACTCGTGGTAGTGAAAAACCTAGGAAGAATCAGAATGTTCACAATATCTGAACAATTGAATGAATTGCAGTAGATTATCCACGCTGTGATGGTTAATTTTCTGTGTCAACTTGACTGGGTCACAGGGTGCACAAATATTTGGACAAATATTCTGAGTGTGTCTGAGGATGTTTCTAGATGAGATTAACATTAAAATTAATAAACGTTGGCTAAAGCAGATTGCCCTTCCTAGTGTGGGTGGACCTAATCCAATCAGTTGAAGGTTTGAATAGAATCAAAAGGCTGAGTAAGAGGGAACTCCTCCTGCCTGATTGCCTTTGAGCTGGTTCATTGATTCTTTCCTGCTTTTGGACCACACTGAAACATTGGCTATCCCTGTGTCTCAAGCTGACCACCATTCAGACTAGAACTTACACCATCAGCTCTCCTGGATCTTATGCCTTAGAATGCAGACTGGAACAATTGGCTCTCTTGGGTCACCAGCTTGCCAAATGCAGATCTTTGGACTTGTCAGCCTCCATAATTGTATGAGCCAATTCCTTATAATAAAATCTTTACACACACACACATCCTATTAGTTCTATTTCTCTGGAGGACCCTGATGTGCAGGCTATGGAATACTATGCAGTTGTCAAAAAAGAAGGAGATGGAGCCATATTTATTGACTTGAAGGATGTCCATGAGCTATAATACAATGCATATGGTATGATTCCACCAGTATTGAAATAAATAACGTAATTTTTAAAAATGTGTGTGTACACATGTGCCTGTGTTTATATTTGTGTGGGCAGGGTAACAAAAGTGTAAATGGACTGACACTAGGCTATGAACATTAGTTTTCAGGTTAGAGGAGCAGGAGAATGGAATGGACTAAAAAGATTATTAATTTTTCACTCAAATATTTGTAGTATTTCACTGACAGTGGTACGTTACACTAGTTTTACAATTTCTGAAGATCTGGAGATAAAAATTCATATAACATTAAATTCACCATTTTAACTGTTTAAAAATGTATAATTTAGTGATTTTTAGCATATTCACAATGTTGTGCAACTATCATCAGTACCTAATTCCAAAACATTTACATCACCACAAAATAAAACCCTTACCCCTCATTCCACACTCCTATCATCCCCTGAAAATCACTGATTTACTCTGTCTCAATACATTTTCTTTTTTCAGATATTTAATATGAATGGAATACAATATGTGGCATTTTGTGTCTGGCTTATTTCACTTAGCACAATGTTTTCAAGTTTCATCTATATTGAAACATGTTTCAGTACTTCATTTTTTCTTATGGCCAAATAATTTTCCATTGTATGGATATATAAAATTTTGTTTGCTTATTCCTCAATTGGGTTATTTCCTCTTTTTGGCTTTTATGAATAATGGTGTTATGAACATTCTTGTACACATGTTTGTGGATACTCACATAAATATGTGTACATATATGTTTATAGACATACATGCACATATATTTTTTCAAATGTGGAAAATACAGTGTGGTGGACATTCAAGAAGTTCAAAAGTTTACAAAGACTCTCTACCTTTCCTTGAGGTCAATATCTTCCTATCTAGGGATTTATTTTTCATTTTGCCAAGCACAGTAGCAAAACTTTTATTTCTGTTTGAATATTTGCTGATGCATTATGTCACAAAATTTAATATTAGTCTAGAATGAAACCTCCAGAAAATCTCAACAGAACATGGGAAGTGTGTGCGTGTGTGTGTGTGTGTGTGTTGTGGGGGAAGGGTATGGGATGAAAACAGTGAAAGCATGAGATTTTGTCACAGAGAGATAGATGTCATAGCTAGTGATTAATTCAGCACTTTTACATTTAAATATAAAGTAACATATATAAAGTCCTATATATATTTTATACACATTATAATTTCAATTGAAATGCAGAAATAAGATGTGTTGGAGGAGAATGATGAACAAAGAGAAGTTGACAATTCAACAAAATTCAGGAAAGACAATCAATTAAATGCCAAGATATGCTAAATACAAATTAACACAAAGCTTGGGAAATAAAGAATATAAATAAGATTGGAGAAATGTGTGGAAACATAAAAACCCTCATACTAAGTGTGGACAGACTTATTTTCCTAATTAATGAATAGAGACTCTCTGACTGGGGGAAATGAGAAGGTTTTTCTTTTCTTTATATTTTTTATTTGTTTGGCAATTGAGTTCTTGTTTTCTGAATGCTTATTGCCTTGTAACATAATTCTATAATTTTATTAACTAAACCATATAGTCCTCCATATTTACATATGCCAAAAATAATTTCAAGATGGATGAAAAAGCTAAACCTAAAAATCTAGGGTATAAAATTAAGAGTTAAAGTGCATTTTTATAATTTTCAAATGGGAAAAATATAGATGTGAAAAAGGAAAAGAATGACTAATTTTATTATATGAAGATTAAAGCAAAGTTCCATATCCCCCAAAAAACAAATACTTGGATGAAGATATTTATTATATATAACCTATAATGAATTGATATCAAGAATATATAAAGATATCCTATAAAATAATATGAAAAACATAATCAACACAACAGTTAAAAATAGACAAAAAGGAAGAAATGTAAATATTGTACTAACATAGTGTGAATTACATACATTTAAATGAATATAAGAAAGAAATATCATTATTTGGCCACCAGTAAAAGCTAAGGATTAATAATGGCAAGAGTTAAGACAAATCTGGGGAGTTACACTCTCTCATATACAGGCAGTTGTGTAAATTATCTCAGAGGATAATTTAGCAGCATGTAAACACATTTAGGTGCTTCTTGGTATCCATCCTCACTCAAGGAATAGAGTGGGAATGCAGGAAGGGTTTGCTCTGTTTACTTCTGTATTGTTGTAATTTTTTGCAATGATATTTATTATAATACTTGCATATGTTAAAATACAAACTACAATCTAAGTAGCCTTAAAAAACTATATTCTCAATAAAACTTTATCATCTCATTTATTCTCATTGCTAGTGATTTTTAAATTTAAATTTTCTATTTAGAAATAGATGAGGGAGATTAAGAAGCACAAACTTTCAGTTGCAAAAGAAATGAGTCACAGGTATGAAATGAACAGTGTGGGGAATATAGTCAAATAACGATGTAATATCTTGTATGGGGATCTCATAACAAGACATCATGGTAATCATTTTGAAATGTGTAGAAATATTGAAACATTATGTTGAATTAACATAGTGTTCAGATCAATTATACTTCAAAAATAAACAAACAAACTCATAGAAAAAGAGGTCAGATTTGTGGTTACCAGAGGCAGGGGTGAGGGGTGTCGGGAAGAAGAATTTAATGAAGGCAGTCATAAGGTACAAACTTCCACTTATAAGATAAATAAGTATTAGGGATGTAATGTACAATGGAAATATAATTAACACTGCTCTGTGTGATTTATGAAAGTTGTTAAGAGAGTAAATCTTTTTTTTTCTTTAGTAAAGGGCAAAAGATTTATTCGCTCTGAAGAGAAACCAGAGCATAAGAGAGTAAATCTTGAGTTCTCATCACAAGGAAAAAATTTTTTTCTATTTTTTACATTTTGTATCTATCTGAGATGATGGATGTTCACTAAACTTAGTGTGATAATCATTTCATGATGTAAGTCAAATCATTATACTGTAAGTCTTAAATAGTGCTGTATGTCAATTATATTTCAATAAAACTGGAAGAAAAAATAAGTTGTCTATATCAAAGACATATTAAAACAAATTAAAAACAGAAAAAATTAAAGCCTAAAATAATGTTTAAAATAATTTTAAATGCAATAAAGTGCATAATTATTCCTGATTTCACTTTAAAATTATGGTTTTCATATAGAGGTTGGTACAATTCACATTTTCTGTCCATAATATTAGTTCAAAGAATTGGACTAGACTTGGACTCAGGAGTCCTGGATTGTAGTCCACACGCAGCAATGTGCTACTTCGGGCAAGTTCCTTACCTGCTCAGATGTCATCATTTGATCATTTAAAGGAGATGGACTAGGTGATCTCCAAGGTCTAACAACCTTGTTGACAATGACAATCTCAGAATCAAATAAATGTAGTTGAAGAGTTTTGTTATGTCTGTCATGTCCATAGATTCCACTTTTTTAGGAATCTTTCAAATTCAAGTAGTTTCCCCATTTTTTCAAGAACATACTGTTCACACTATATATCTATATTTGATGAGGGTAGGAACTGTCACCTTGATATAATCATCCTTAACAAAAAGAGTTTGCAAAATGGCTTCCCCAGAGTAAGATTCTGGTAGATAACGCAGGTAGCAAAATATAATGGAAATAGCATAATTTAGGAGTCAAGGAGGTGTATATTTTCTGGAATACCTTGTAAAAGCTATTTAAGGGGGCTGAGCCTCATTATCCACATCCATAAAGTGGAGCTAAAACTCTACCATTATGTTTCACTATTAATAGTGGTAGCCATCATTTACTAAGCCCACACGATACGTCTGACAATGTATCAAGTACTTTATACAACATCTAATTTAATTCTCACGATAAATCATGGCTGCCGAGGAAAGCTGGGTTACTCTGTGACTCATCATAGGAGAATGCTGATCTACTATGCAAAGGAGAACATGTCTCTTGTGGATGATGTAAGACTTCACTTTTTTTTTTTATCATGACGTTCACTGTGATGTCTGAATACAGACTGGATCGTAGCAGATCAGTGCTAGTAGCATAATAATGTTCCTTTAGTGCCAAATAATATTCCTTCAAGGATAAATCTTATTACTCTTATTTTATTTTGGAAACTCCCAATTAAGGAGTCACGATGAATAGTGGGAAATTTAATGCTAGGTCATATCCTGGTTCTCTCTTTATACCTTTGCTGATGAATATGTATAATAATTCCTTTCTTCTTTTTATTTCCAGTGATTCTGAATGTTACAACCACTTAATCCTTGCCAGGCACCCCATATAATGTCAGCCCCTTCAAGGATCTTGCTTACTAGAAGATGCATCACTAGACAGAGGAAATGCTGTCACATAAGATTTCCAAAACTATATGCAATGCTCAATTCTACCAAAATTGATCTGTCAATGCAATGCCATTCCAATCAAAATGCCTATAGAAAGTTAAAAAATAGAATGAGGCAAGCTAATTCTCAAGTTATCTAGAAGACAAATGCTTAAGTCCAGCCAAGGGATTTTTGGAAACATGGTGAGGAGAGAAAAACAAAAAGGAAATATTATATGAACTGTGATTTGGATTGAAATTTTACAAGGAAGTCTTCATGGACTAGATGCATGTCAGCAATCATGCTCTAATTATAATTATACCAGTGTTCACTGGAGTAGCTAGTAAGCCATTGTTTACAACATTTTCCTTTTGCATAAGGTAGATGGAAATGGCTCATATTTTCTTAAAATATGACATTAAAATTGAGACATATGCTACTGGCTGCTCACTCAAAAGCCATTTCTCCTTCTTTGCTAAGGAAACATTGTTTTGGGAACCAAACATGACCCACTCCAGGAAAAGCAGCAAGCTTAAGACTGAAAGCCAGCATCCTATTAACAGAGTAGAAGTGGAAAGAACTTGGGTCCTCAATACATTATTAAACTGCTGGATCACCTCTGAGACCAACCACTTCAGTGTTTTTTATTAAATAAATATGACTGTGTTTATGCTTTAAGACATTTTAGTCAAGTTACCTGCAGCTAAAAAACATTTCTAATTGATACAAGTGATGAGGGCAGAGGGGGTAAAAATAAACAATCCAAAATACGCTTTACTTATTGAAAAGAATAAGCAAATATACAAAAATCTGTTGATCCACATGATATAAACAATGTCTTTATTGAAAACTATTGAAATCCAAAAGCACATATGGCAATAAAATGGAGAGAGCCAAGAAGTTGATCACAGGGATTAGAAGCAGAAAATTATTGAACTATAAACTGATTTTTCTGTTTCCTTCATCAAAGTTAATCTAATGTTGTGAAATGACCAAAAGTTTCTTCTGAACATTTGTATGGCTCTATTCAATCATTTGTTATATATATATTTAAAATGCACACACACAAACACACACACAGACAGCACAGCACAGATCTTTGGTGTTGAATGAGTTTTGATAGTTGTATTTATCTGCATAATTAGGACCCCAAACTAGATATAGAACATTTCTATCACCTGAGAAAGTTCTCCTAATAGAAAGCCATTAGTCAGATTTCTATCATCACAGATGAATTTTAACTGTTCTAGAACTTCATGTAAATGGAAACACATAATGTATACTCTTTTGGGTCTGGATTCTGTTGCTCAACATCTATCCATGTTGTGTTTATCAGTAGTTCATTCATTTTTATTGCTGAGTAATAGTCCATCATATGAATATACCATAGTGTGTTTATTCTTTTGTTGATAGATATTTGGGTTGCTTCCACTTGCTGGCTAGTAAGAATATTTTTTTCTTAGCCTGTGGTGTGAAGCCTGAATCATGAGAATTGGGGGAAAAAAATGTACCTTTTTGTTTTGTTAATAGCATGAGCGCAGCAGTGAAGTTAAATATTGTCCATTCTTTCCAAGTTTTCCTATGACAGTAATTTTTGAGGTTGGGAAAAGTTCCTAGATGTACAAGGATTGCCATGAGTTGCTGGAAGTGAAATATATTTGGGAAAGTAATTTAACTTCTCTAAGCCTCTGTTTCTCATCTGTAAAATATCTTTAAGGTCCTTTTAACATTCTATTCCATTAATAGTTATTTCAAAAAATTAACAGATGCTTTTGGGACAGGAATTATTCTATCGGTAACGACTTTGGATGTCATAGACTGCATGTGGGTATGCTGTTGCCAGTGAACTTTACTACCCAAGGATATTTACTTTTGTGTTGGTTTTACAGATTCAAGATGAGGATCCTTTATACAATTTTACTATCCTAACAAGTCCATGGAGTGTTCTTTGTTAAAAGAATTCTGGAGACTGTTAAATTTAACTATCGCCAAGTATTTTAATTTAATTTTCTATTTTGTTCTGGGGGAGAACAGTTACAGTGAAAAAGTGAAATGGTTTTCACCTCCATTGGGTCCACACACTAGTTGCCCTGGGAGTTATAGAGCTTGACCCGCAGTGACTAAGGATTTCCCTGGGGAGCTCAGTCACTGAAAGTTCCCAGTAGCATGTACTGCGTCCACTTCAGGAAGGGCAGGAAGTATGACTTCCCCAACACTCCTGGATTGCTTTCCATGCTTAACAATGGCCCTCAAGGGAAATGCCTGTGCTGGAATGCTGGTCCAGACAGAAAGGATGTAATTAGAGCCCTGGAGACAGAGGTATGGGATCTGAAGTCCATTTCCTTTTTTTCACTGCGTGTACTAACTCAGCTAAAGATGTTGGGCTTCACTGTTATAGTCAAAGGGAGAAAAAGGCAGATTTCCAAGGCTGGTGAGAGGAGTGGAAAGTTATTATAAGCCAATGTGACAGGACTGTCTATGGAGATTTCAGTGTCTGCCTTGTTCTTGCTGTAGCAGGAGATAGGGAAGATACTAAAGTACTTTTTGAGTTCTGTGTCTCCTTATGGGAGGAACAACCCAAACTATTTAACACCTAGGATCTTCTAGGTTCCGCCTCTGGGGCAGGAAACAGTTAGTCTGGGTTTTAGATGGCCTTGCAGGAAGCTCTTGGCCAGGCGCTTGGAGGGAACGTTAGGCCTGTGGAAGAATTAAACTTGAGCTTCCCAATAAGGAAGGGATGTAGACAGGGTGAAGCTCAGACAGAAAGTGGCAAGTGTTTCCTTACCCACGTTTTCTGGACTTCATAAATCCCAGACAACAGAACTGAGATTGGATTTCCTGTCAGCTTTAGTCAGATGCTTTGGGTTTATAAGAAGAATCATGTTGTGCTGTAGCACCAATTTTTATTGGTTACAGAGATAATACTGAGGTGGCTAAGGTTGGGATCTGATCTCTAGGAAGGATGTTTCAGTTCTGGCCATACATTCTCCCCATCAGGATCGCAGCTACTCTCATTTCTCAGAGAGAGTTGTGCTCCCTCTGTGGGTACCGTTGGGGTACATGTTCATGGTGTTCGTACAAGGTAATAATTTCAAACTGCACAGTTTGCCCTATTAAAGAAAAAAAATCTTCTGACATTTGCTAAAATAGTAAGAGAGACTTTATTCAGGACAATTATGATAGTTGTCAAGACTATTCCAGTAGGGGAGAGATCAGGCTGAACTCTGAATTCAGCAAAGACAGCTGGGGATTTAGAGCCAATGAACAGAGTAAGAGGAATCAGTGGATGGAGAATTAATAAAGAAGAGACACGAAGGATAGGGGGGCTCTTGATAAACTGACTTCACAGGATTCTTGCTGAAAACAGGTCAAGGATTTATACATAAAAGGTGTGGGATGAGGAAGTTGATCAGATATCAAAGGTGACCAGATAACAAGGGTAGGGGAATCTCCCTAAACTGACTTAGTAAGATCTTTGTAGAAGTGAACTAGGCAGGCTGAAGATAGGGTCCAAGGACCAGGCCTCGTCAAAAAGAGGACTCAGAGGAGCCTGAGTAGAATTTGTACAAAGAGAGAGTCTTTGTCAGTCCGAAGTGAGTGATGACAATGACGACGACGATGTTGATGGTAGCCTACATCTATCTAACACTTGCAAAGTGCCAGGCAGTTTGCAAAGCTCCCTCTCTCTCCCCCTCTCTTTCTCTCTCTCTCTCTATATAAGGTACCATTTAATTATGTATATGCTGTTTGATTATATGTACTATTTAATTATATATATAATACCATTTAATTTTACTTCACAGCCACTATATGCATTAGATATATTATTCCCATTTTACTGATGAGAAAATTAAGACTCAGAGGTTGTGGTAGACTTCCGGTTGAACCACCCAGATCCCCTGTCAATGAAGAACTGGTTGCCCCAGTTGCAGAAAGTGCCTTCCATAGACAGCCTTCAGCTTTCAGTCTCTGGGATCACCCTGGCTGCAGAGAGCCCCTCACCCAAGTGACATCGTGTTGATAGCTTGAAATAGGCATGGATGGGACTATTTACATCATGGAAATCAGTTAACATTATACTGATTAGTCATTTGTTTCCCCCAGAGAGCCAGCTGTTAAATATTTACCCATATCTAGTGACTATGTGGGAACATAAAGGCCTGACATCTTGATCCAACTTGAGCCAGCTCTGTAGGAACTTTCTCACTGCAGAGACCCTCAAGGGATAGGTGGAGGCTACTGTGGGGTTTGCATTGCAACAAAGGAGGGAAGGCATAGCTCAGTGGTAGAATGTATGCCTAGCATGCGTGAGGTGCTGGGTTCATTCCCCAGGTCCTCCATTGAATGATAAATAAATAAACCTAATTACCACCCCCACCCCACCCCCCACCAAAAGAAGCAAAAGTCCACTGCATTGCAACTAGATTTCTCCTTTTACTCATTCCTGCTTCCTTCACATCCCTTCCATAGACGTTGATCCCAAGTTCCTCCTAAGTAAATATCCTATACCCTAAACTCCATCTCTTCCTGGGGAAATTAACCTTCTAAGGAGGTTAAATAACTTGATCAAGGTCACTCAGATAGTATGGGGCAGAGCCAGAATGTAAGCATCTACTTAGTCCCAAATCTCATGTGCTTAACAACCACACAGTGTGCCTCGAGATGTCAGTGATAAGTTCCTGGATAGCAACCACTTTCTATTTCTCAACTACTTTGTTTTTATTGACGTATAGTCAGCTTACAGTGTTGTCAGTTTCTGGTGTACAGCACAATGTTTCAGTCATACATATGCATACATATATTCCTTTTCATACTCTTTTTCATTATAGGTTACTATAAGATATTGGATATAGATCCCTGTGCTATACAGTAGAAAATTATTGTTTATCTATTTTATATATACTAGTTAATACTTGCAAATCTTGAGCTCCCAATTTATCCCTTCCCATTCCCTTTCTCCCCTGGTAACCATAAGTTTGTTTTCTATGTCTGTGAGTCTATTTTTCAAATACTTTTGATTCTACATGGTAATTTCAAGAACTATTCAGGATGGATAACCTGAGAGATTAGTCTCTGCCTCACATTTTACAGGTATTAAAATTGAGGAGGTAACTTGAGATACCCACACAAAGACAGAAAAGGCTTTCTTACCGGGAGTTACTCACTGTGAGATCAACATGAAAAGTGGGCCTGGAAAAATGGGTGATGTAAGCAAAATGTGTTGTTTTTCTCCTTTTTTCCATTCAGTTAATTCAATTTAACACATCTCATTACCTACAGTGTACGAAACATTGTGATAGATACCGTGAGGAATACAAGATAAGAAGTGTTTCCTAAAAATTCTCCATGTAATAGGGAGATGAAGAGGCAGGTAAAAGGCAGCATGCTCTAACACAAAGCAGAATGGTCCATTGTGCAAATGAGGCGCTAAGAATCTATTAGAACTAATTTTACTGATGACCTTGGAATAGGTGGAAATGGAATTTGGCCTTGAAGAGTGAGACTTTGACAGTTATGATATGTGGGGAGGCAAACTTGGGGAAGGGAACAGCTGAAACAATTATTTTGAGGCAAGAAATATCAGAGACAAGGAAAAGTCAAGAGGCTGTTCTGGCGTATCTTAAATGTCTATGCCATTTACTTGTAATAACCTGATATCCTTGTTTTATTAAAGTTCTTTATAAATCTTAGTCTCCTAGAAAGATCCAGAAAGAACACTTTTTTAGGTATTCTTTTGACTTTCACTCTGCTCCAGTATTTCAATTTTGTATTTTGCTCACAGGGTGTGCAGGTAGAGTGAAATGTGAAATGCTCTTGTCTTTTCTCATACTTATTTAGGTGCCAATTGCCACTAGAGTTAGAAAAGATTTCCGAGGAATCCTGGTTGGAGATGAAAAACTGAGGGAAAGAAAATGGCAGGAGATAAAGCTGCGAAAGCTAAGAATTAACATTGTGGGGATGCCTTTTAATGCAAATGTAGGTGTCTGAATCATACTAATTTAGAGCAAGGGAATGACATGACTGTATTTGTTTTTCAACAAGAAAAAGATGAAGTGTGGAGATGAGCTGGAAGAGAAGGAATGTAAGAGGCTGGGATCAGGAGGCTGTAGGGATAGACTGGGTGAGGGATAAGGACTTTCTGGATATAAAGTCAGCAATGGAAAAAATGATATAGTAGAAATACTTAGAAGATAGAATTAACAGAGAGCTAATTATATGGAGAGTAAAATACAAGAAGTCTAAAATAATCAAAAGATGTATTCAGGGAAAACGAAAAACATTGCCAGTTTGTAGTCTTGCCAGAGAAAGAGGTTTACCCTCAGTTTAGTCTAGTTTTATCCACCCCTCTCAGCAGGGCACTTTCTACCTTCCCTCGCTGAAAACATCCTGTATTGCAAAAGCCTCCACTGCTTATTCATTCTCATGTGCAAAGAAGTTGTTTCATGTCCACTGTAGAAATAGCAGCTGGCAAGAATGGACACGGGTTTCAGATGACCTTGTCCATTTCCCTGCATCTGTCTATGACCAGAAGGGCCTGGGAGAAATTCAGGACTAATCTCTAACGTTTTTTGTTTCACTTGGTTCTCAGATATACAAAGGTTAAGAACTCAGTGTGGTAGGAGCATCTACACACATTTCTAATATTTTTATCTATATTTTCTATTGAAGTCAGACTTACCAGAGGCAAACAATTATTCAGTTCCCTTTGGGGGACTTGATAGTATTTTAGAAGAATTTGTTAAATTCCCCTTACAGAAATCACTAGAATCACAAAGAGCTTTCTTGTGTCCTAAGGCATTTGACAGTCTTTCATGGTAATGATCCTCATCCAGTTTTGTTTTAGTTTTTGCCAAACTAAAGGACCTTTACCTCTTTATATAGATAACTTTGAAAAGTTAAACATACCCATACTCATATAGATACGTTCCTTTGGCAAGAAATGTAAATTACCACCTTCTCTAACCCATTGACCTTCTCTGGAGTTAAGTGTTAAATGTTCTGAAAGAAAGTTTATCAATGAGACATCACTCACCAATCCCCTAGAGGAAGGAAGTTCTCCTGGAGAATGAGAAAGAGAAAATCACGAACAAAGGCTATTTTTGATTAACCAGTGCAAGTCAAACCCCCCAACCTGCCATAGTTCTGAAAATGTGAAAAGGAAATGCTCTTGTCTTAATTTGTGTGCAAGAATCATCAAAAACACTAAATTGATTCCTAAGTCCTTTTAACCCAAACCCAATACCTTTGTCAACATCCTTGCTTTATGGTATGGCAAGATTTTCCAAGTTTTGCTTGCACATTTCCTGCCCCAGAGCTAGAAATAGCCATTTTTGCAAAGCCATTGTTCTCTTTAATGAGAAATGATATTTACCACAATTCAGGTAACAGAAATACTCATTGCTATTAGATTGCACACTGTTTTTGGCCTTTTTGGACAGCAAAGAACCATATGAACCATATGGTTTTGAACCATATGAAACTGCCTTTTCTATAAACAAAAAGTGGTTAAACTATCAGCAGTTTCATGTGGCTTGACCTAATATTTTTAAGAGAAAATATATCATAAGTTCATCTAATTCAAATTGTATTTTTAGGGCTTTATTTCAGGGAAGGGAACTGGATAGAGATATAGACAAAATACAACTTTCCATCTATTAGTTGTTGAAGCCAAGCAATAGGTCCATGAACGATTATAAGCTTTTCTTTAGAGTATGTTGGAAAACTGTCATAATATGAAGCATTAAAGAGGGCTCTATAGGAATAGCAATGCTAGTGAGTGATATTGAAGATGTATATAAAAGGTTTGAATAAAAGCATTTCATGAAGCAGCACTATTTACAATAGCCAAGATATGGAAGCAGCCTATAAATGTCCATTGACAGATGACTGGATAAAGAAGTTACACACACACACACACACACACACACACACAATGGAATACTACTCAGCCATAAAAAAGAATGAAATAATGCCATTTGCAGCAACATGGACAGAACTAGAGATTGTCGTACTAAGGGAAGTAAATCAGACATAGACAAATATCATATAATATCACTTATATGTGGGCTCTAAAATATGATACAAATGAACTTATTTATAAAACAGAAACAGACTCACAGACATAGAAAACAAACTTATGGTTACCAAAGGGGAAAGAAGGGAGAGGGATAAACTAGGAGTCTGGAATTTGCAGATACAAACTACTATGTATAAAATAGCACAGGGAACTATATTCAATAGCTTGTAATAACTGATAATGAAAAAGAATATGAAAATATATATGTAAAACTGAATTACTATGCTGTACACCAGAAGCTAATACATTGTAAATCAACTATACTTCAATTAAAAAAAAGACCAAAGTAAAGAAGACAATGATAACATTGAAGAAAAACGTTTCATGAATAAGAGCAGGAAAAATTATAAAGCATTGTATATATTTATATTTAAATTATAAAGCATTATATAATATTATTTTGAATGTGTGTATATGTATTTAAATTAATACATTGAGTATTTTAGAACTTTGAAAATTGCAGCTATATAACAGATACATACATACATACATATAAATATATAGATAAATAGATATAGATAATGATCACATCTCTTACGGGCAGAACCCTTTATTTAAGCCTCCAAGGTCTTCTGGGTAATCACTGCTTATTGCATTCAGAAGACTATTTGTGACCTTAAGTGAATAAAGACTCAACAGGTATTTTTGGAGCATCTTTGATGTATACAGCTGTGTGCTAAACTCATTGGGGGTGATATTAATTCATTTACTTGTATTTATTTTAAAAGTTTATAAAGTAAGGCAAGATTACATAAGATAAACATAGATGAGAAAGAGAGGAGGAAAAGAAAGAAGAAAGATCATTTTTGGAAATTTGGATCCCCAAATGAGCTTAATGGAAAACTACATGTTACAAACTCCTAAACTATTGCTCTATGTGGGTTTCAAGTTTCATTTTTGAGCTTTCCACTCATCAAAATGAAAAA
Source organism: Camelus ferus (assembly GCF_009834535.1). Classification (NCBI taxonomy): domain Eukaryota; kingdom Metazoa; phylum Chordata; class Mammalia; order Artiodactyla; family Camelidae; genus Camelus; species Camelus ferus. The sequence goes on from NC_045732.1 coordinate 34,276,216, forward strand.
GTCCAGCTTAATCAACTTCACAACTCATGATGATCACAAAATAAAACTAAATCAAATTCTATGCAGAAGTGCAGCAATTCGTGGTATTAAAAAAGAAAAATTCTCAAGATACAACTCTTTTTATGCAAAGCTAAAAAATTTCAGGCTTAATAAAGGAGCCTTGCAAAGAGGAAGAAGGTGTTCTTTTCATTTATTGTCATTTTCTAGATTAGAAAACCAAGAAGTGACGTCTACCTATATTACATTACAAGCCTCTTTGGTGGGAAGCAAAAGAAAGCAACTTATACTGGTCAAGTCAAACTTGAAGTGACATTGTAAATAGATAGAAATACTGAGGAGGAAAAAACTGCCAGATCTCATGGAAACTGGTACAAGAAACTGAGAGCATGTGAGAGAATGACTCTTCTCTGATATTGAGAAAATCAGGTTGTTTTCTTTGTCCTTGAAAAACTGAATTGGTTCTGTTAGTCAGGGCTCTCTCATGGGCATTTGGTGAATCTGCAGCCCTCCCCTTTCTGAAGACCAGCTTTTTGTGCTTCAATTTTCTAATTCCCTCATGGCTTTGGCTTTATATGGTTCTGACTTCAGCACAGTAACTTCTAATTGGTTCACTCTAAGTAGATCAAACGGCTATGGGAGGGGAAGGGAGTGTGTTGTGTGGTGAGCTGGTTTCTAGAGAAAGAGATGGCGGTGGGCTGGCAAACACTCCAAAAAGTTTTCCATAATGCATCATAGTTCCAGAATTATGTGTTTCAAATTCTGACCTTCAACTGAAATCCAACTTAGAGTTTGTGTGTAATCCAGGGAAACCAAAAACTAATTTAGAGGGCCAGAATAAACTGGGGAATATGAGCAGAAGGAAGAACAATATTTCTTCTGAGTCTAGGCTTGCTGGCATAGCAAACACATTTGTTGATAAAAGACATTTTTCAATAAAATGCCAAAAGTAATAAATGGAAAACTCTTCCTAGCGCCTGTCTTAAGTAACTTTAGCAGTGAAATGCAGGCAATTTAAGGAATATTTTTCATGAGTCCTAAACTGCCCCCCCCAAAAAAAAAACCTTATATAAAGTTAGTATATAAAGACGGAACCAGGCAGTTAGGGAGGAAGCCATGTCTTTTAATGAATATGCTCACCACATTGTAGAAGGAATTTCTTTCTATGAAAGCTTGGTATCTAATCATTCTCCCAACAATTATCTTTTATTTGAATTCAGAAATTCTTCTTTTTATAATAGCATATAAAAGATGTGTTTGTTCCAAAACAGGGGGGAATGTATTGCATCTATGATTATATGATGTGGTTAATGTCTAGTAACTGGCTAGTTAATAACAACAATTTGATCATTAACAAATTATTATTTTGTAATCAACAATGAACTTTGGGAAAACAGGAAATGTAAAGGTTAGAACCAGACCTCTGTGCCTCCTGATGTGATACAAACAAAAAGTCCACTGTCCACATATGGTGAATACTTGCCTCTAATTTTGACTTGAGTTTAATTTGAAAATAATCAGACCTATAGATCTTATTTTTAGTTTTCGGGAAATACAGAGGATAAGAGAACAAATTCATCAAATCACCATGAGGAAACAGATACTTCTAGAAGGTGAGGCATTCAAAAGATAACTGGCCTGATATTTTTTAACAAGTCAGTGTCATGGCAAAAGAAAGTGTGACAGCTGCTGTGGATTAAATGACTTTTGAGATCTCACAAATAAATAAAATGTGCAGTCCTCGTTTAAAAAAACCCAGCCATAGATGACGTTTTGGGGACAACTGGAGAAAATGGGAATACAAACCAGGGATTAGATGATATCAGAAAAAAATAGTTAATTATGTTAGGTGTGATAATAATGATACTATGCCTGTGTGGGAGCGTGTCCTCTTTAGAGATGTAAGTGGAAGCATTTTGGAATGAAATATCATGAAATCTGTCATTTATTTTAAAACACTTCATCAAAAATAGATGAGGAAACATGGCAAAATATTAAAAATTGGTAATTCTAAGTTTTGGATAAATGGGTTCATTACACTATCTTCTTCAAGTTTCAAAGTTTTCATAATAACGAATTCTTTAAAAGAATCCCAAATTTTATAAGCTATTAAATTCTAATGAGAAAATCAGGGTCAGATAAACAAGAAAAACTGGGGATCAGTTAAATGTACGAACTATTAGTTTCATTTTCATTCTCTCTGTCAGTGAACCTATAATTTTCCATAATTTCGAGTAGGCTCAAAAGAACATTATAAATAGCTCTGGAACTGTATTCTTTCCTTTGTTCATCAACTTACATTACCTTTTTACTCAAAAGGGAAAATATTATGTTGGTGTCCATTTCCATTATCTTCAATCTCACAAAAATGGAAGGTAATAACATGGCAGATAGCCTAAAATCCTTCGCAGAAGTTAATATGCTGTAAACACAGACATGTTACTCTACTGTTTACTGAAGCACCCGATTGGTGGTTTTCCAATCCAAAAATGAGTGAGCATTTTCAAGGGAAATCCTGGTTACATTCATGGAATTCTTATTTAGTCTTATGTGAGAAGCCTTCTGAGACTTGAGTTCAATGATTTTATATCCTGTTATTGTTGTAGCTTTCAGGTCAGAGGCTTTGCTTTCCTGATAGCAGTTTGACTGAATTGCTTATTTTGCATCATTGGTATCATTTGGTATATGTGTGTTAGAAAGGAGGTTATCTGGATATTGTCATGTGGGATATTACCTTGATGCAACAGTGGAGTGGTCTTCATGTAGACTCCTTCAGAGGCCAAGAAACAGAAAGGCTCTTGGACCAGATTCATATGTGCAAATCACACAGTTCATTAAAACAATTTAAAATACACAACGAGAAACAAGGGAAATGAGATGCGGTAGGTTCACATACTTTGGATGGGGTACCAGTGGCAAGAGGGCCACGTTACCTGAATCCTAGGTTAGGCAATGGTCTTGTCCTTCTCTCGCTTAAAAAAAAACTTTGTTTTTGTTTTTGTTTGGGGGTGGGTGAAGTGGAGGTAATTAGGTTTCTTTATATGTTTTTAAATTAATTTTCTTAATTTTATTTTTTGTGGAGGCACTGGGGATTGAATCCAGGACCTTGTGCATGCTAAGTATGCACTCTATGCACTCTTGCCACTGAGCTATACCCTCCTCCCACCTCTCTCTGCTGCATCTGTCTTCCCCACTGACATTGTGGTTATGAGGACCAAAGTTGAAGTACAAGCAAGGAGGACCACAGACAGAAGGGGCCCCAGGCCAATGGCATGCATTACTCTACCGGAGAGACACAGGGGAAGTGCACCTGGTCATAGCCCGCCAGTAAGCCTGCTGAATAGTCATGGATTTTATCTGCATTTTTTGGGTAAAGCACACGTGGGGCCAGAATGGGACTATACTCACCAATGGATGGTTGATTTGGGAAAATGACATTGCTTCCAGCTATTTGTAAAGATTATGATTTGGTCTTTCCATCCCTTTGTAATGCTCAATAGACTTGACTTTTTTCAGTCATAGACTGCATTTATTCTACCTTTAACATATCTTACAGGTTGCCAAATTACTATAAATTTAACACATCTTCAGAGTTGTTGGTGTCTCTCAAGCCATTTGCTTACTCATTGTTGGTACTTTACTTAGTGTATGCGTATGCGTGTTAAAGCTACTAGTTTTACTGCAATTTATGCTTGACACTTCTAATGAGTTTCAGTCATCCTGTTTGTTTTACTCTGGGACCACCAGTGGATGAATGAACCCATCTGGACTTAAATATTTACACATCTGTAAAACGAAGTGGAGGCAGGCGATCCTGGAGACTCAGTCTTTTTGCCAACTACCCCTCCTTGTGCAATTCTCAGAGGGTTAGATAATTTAGAATGTATAAAAGCAAAACAGAGGAATAAGCCTCTGTTTTCCACATTGGGGAATAGGTTGGGAATGTAGAAGGTGTGACATTTAGCATTTTACACTGAGTAACAGTGACCATTTTACAATGATGACAATGATGGCAATGCTATCTTATATTGTACCACACAATACTGGTAAAGGGTTTTGAGTTAAATTACATTTGCTGATGACCAAAGCAACCATGTAAATTAACATACAGAAGGTAATGATGCCACTTTACAGACAAGGACATAATCAGGGGAAGTGAAATGACATGTGCTAATTTCAGGCCCCTCACTGACTGGACCATGTTCTTATAAATAAATACCTTTATTACAAGGGGAGCTAACTCACAGCTGTTTCTGTTTTTCTTTAACACATTTATTTTCTGGCTCTGATTCCACATTTACCAAACAAACTTCCAACCTAGAACTTTGTTTTCAGTTTGAGTGCTCAGTGTAGTCAGATCATTCTGGATGCCGGGATATTATCTCGCCAGTATGTTTTATAATCAATATTACTACACAGACACATAAACTATAAGCTCAGTGGATACAGAGATCAAATCTGTTGGGTGACTATCTTATCCTCAGTCCCTTGCACCATGCTTGGTGCGCTGTTAGTATTAAAAGGGCACTTTGTTGAATGAAAGAATGAATTAATAGATTAACTGATGAATGAAAGGACAAAACCTGAAGTGGAAGGCTGGATTTCTCCCTTTTAAGTGCACCTAGCAAGCAAATAGAGAAACTAATTTAGAAACTAAGCTATCCTGTAGTGGGATGTCTGATGTTTTCCTCTCCTTGGGAAAACTCTGTTTTCATGACCTGGTACCTTGAGGTAGCTCTCCTGGTACCCAGAGGTGGTTATTTCTGTCCAGAACTGATATGTCCTTCCATGATCTGATAGTGATGGACTATCCAGCGATGAGTGACACCTGGTATCATGAATACAAAGAAGGTCTCGGAACTCTGAAGTGTACCAAAGACCCAAGGTGCTCCATGCCAAGAGGAAGAAAATATCTTGCTCTCTCTTTGGAATATTAACTTTCTGCATGGCTACCAAAGCTGTCTGAATATAACCCAAGGCCATAAAATATTCAGGGATAAAGCTTATTCACTTTCCCACATTTCCCAAGATACATGGTATGGCTGGGCCAGGATATAAATTTGATTTTAGAAAATGCCATGCTGTCCTCAAAATCTCTCCACTGACAAAGCTTGTCAGAAATCTGACTCTTCTTTTTGGCAAAAGTTCTCTCCCAAGAGACTTCAAATTCTTTTATATAAATGATCTCAAGCACCTCACTCCTCCAGTTAAGGCTAAATCTTTGTACTGAAAACAGCAGAGGCCCTCTCCCTTTATTTCTTCCTCTAATCTCTCCCACCCCCAAGTGCCCCACTCAGAACAATAATTTGGGAAATTTGTTTATCTTTTTGATTACTGATCAATAGCAAAAGATAGCAGGAAAAATTGCTGGCAGGAGTGTAAATGAATACAATTCTGTGATCCCAAAAGTCAATTTATCTGCACATATGCACAAAGGAAGTGTATACGTATATTTGTCAAAAGATACATTCAAGGATATTATAATACTATTTGTAATATCTCCAAAAGTCCCTCATCAGTGAAATAGAGAAATAAACCATAATATATTAAAAAAAAATACAGTATTATGTAGCCATGAGAATGAATAATTTACAACTACACACAAAAATATGGATAATTCTCACAACTTATTGTGAAAGAAGCCAGACACGAAAAGAGTACATAATTATTCCATTCATACAAAGTTAAAAAAAAAAACAGGTAAAACTAATCTGTGTGGTTAGAAGTTAGGCTAGTGGGTACCCTTGTGGAGGGGGTGGCGACTGGAAGGAACACTTCCAGTCCTTTGGAAGCATGTAGAATTCTGGTAACAGTCTATTCCTTCACTTGGGTGCTGGTTATACAGGTGTGTTTGGCTTGTAAAAATTTATTGAGATGTACATTATGATTTATGTGCTTTTTTGTATATATATAATGTACTTCAATAAAAGATTTTTTTAAAGATAGCCAGAACAAAATTTTTGTTCTGAATGAGAAAATAGGGCAGTGCATACACCACAAGGTGAATAATCAATAACACTGAAATGGATAGAAGTGAAAAAATGAGAGCCATAACTTGTTATATGTAAATATGAGGTGAAATATCTTCTATCTTGATAAATGATAAAATACTTCTTCCACCCCTCCTTATCTGATACCTCCTTCCCTCTTCTCTATTTATATTGGATGGGAATTTTGTATCAACCATATGAAAGCCTTAATGTATTTTTGTCAACATTGCTCTGAAGAAAAGATGCTAGTAGCTGGTTTTCAAATACACACATACACACATCCAAGCGCAAAGCACAGAAAAATTGATAAAATCAAAGTTCTACTGAGACTGCCTATTTGTTAATTACTAAGTAATTTTTTTTTCTGATAGAAGGAAAATTGGTGATTGTCAAGTCTCCTGAAGCATTTACTTTTTTTCCCCTTTCTAGAAGGGAAGGATTGAAATGCTAAATCACCCTTTATAGAAGACATTAGTCTTTTCATAAGGAGCAAGAAATCCAACATGAAGTGGAATGACATTTTCTTTCTTTGTGTTTACTTTGCTGCTTTGCCTGATTAATGTTCTAATAAGAAGAGGAGAGAGAAGCAAGGAGAGCAGTTGATGCAGAAAGGTTTAATCAGTCCCAGAACACTCAGGATTCTAGTGTACCCTAGCTTACTTATATATGCCATCTTAGGAAGAATAAGACAATTCTGCCAAGACTTCTGCATGGGAGATTCGAATACCCAAGTGTAATGAAAAGAAGTCAAAGATAAGGCTGGTGCAGCTGAAGGGATTTTCTTAGGGTTTCCTAGTAGTGACGTGTTTTGTTTAATACGAAAATTGTAAACTCTTGAAACTAACACAACATTGTGAATCAACTATACTTCAATAGAAAACAAAAACATTACCCACCCCACCCCCACCCGCGCCCAAACCCTGTAAACTCTTAATCTTGAAAGGACCTGAGGGGAAACTGTCCCAGTGGCCACATTATACTGTAGAAGAAATAAAATAATTTTCTTCAATGCTGAAATCTTCTTTTAGAGAATGTTACATATGAAAGTTAATGTCAAAATCTTTGTGCAAATTTTACCTGTGTATTTGTCTTAGGCAAATATCAGTGGTTAGGGTCCACAGACTAAAATAGACTAAGTTATTAGCCTGACCCAAATCAAAAATTGAATTCAGCTTCCTGGAGATAAAAGGTATATACAATGAAACCCAGTACAGCCCCCTAACACTTAATCTTGTGGAAGTTTCCAGATGATTGAGGAAAGACTGTAATGTACATTTGTTTCCAGGGAATGTGGCCGTCTGCTAGCATTTCTTTGGTCTTACTGAACAGGTTGGCTAATGACACTATGGGAGCTCGCTTTCGAGTACATGGATGCAACAGGAAGATGCAGAGAGCTAATGCCTCTCAGGACAACCCTTAAACAACTGGGAGTTGGAGTTGGCAGAGAAATGCCCTGGCCCCTGTGGGGTGATTCTGGAATATATTCTATATACTCCACTCTCCCAGGGAGTTCCCAGCAGGATGGAGCCCCAGTGACTGCAGTAACCTGTCCTTTAACACGCCTTCTGTTGGCTTTTCTCCCCCCTTGTTTTTCTCCACTTCCTCACATATGCCGCGTTAGATCACCTCCCTAATAAAATGCATCTCAAGATCTGCTTTCGGTCAGGAGTGGGGCAAATTATGAGTGGTAGTGGTTCTTGGATTGCCTGGGTGAATGAACTCCTCCATGCCCCTAGCCACAACCTCTCCAAATCAAAGGTAAACTCGATCCCAGTTCCTATTTCTGGGTGAAGGGAATGCTGCTGCTCTGGATGGTCTGAAGGCTCAAAGCCCTGTTTCAGCACCAGGGGTGATGTCAGAATTTATCTTTTGCCTGCAGCAAGTCTTGAGAGACCAACTGCAAAAATTCACAACTGAGGAATGGGACTTATGATCACTCTTTTATCATTCTGATGAATTTTAAATGTACTTTTAAAGGAAGATTATTCATAAATTGGCCCAATTTTATATTTGTACTAATTAATGACTCATACATTAGGTTCTTGTGTTTATTTAACAAATACTATAATTTCCTGTGTGTCAGACACTGCTAGAGACCCGTGATACATCGATTAAAAACAGCATACATGGACCCCATTCTCACGGAACTTGCATTCTATTAGGAGATGCAGACAATAAGCTACCAATGAGATAATCTACTTTTGAATTGTAACTGTGATAAGTGCCATGAAAGATAATATATCAATTTGATTAGGTTTCAGAACTTCTAGAGACCAAACACTGTGCAAACCAACAAAGTAGAATTATTGATATATTTATTCTTAGCCTTCTTGAAGTGGTTACCATGTCTTTTACCTGCTTAGTTTTATTTCCCACTCTGTCTAACAGGTAAAGGATATAGTGCAGCATGTTTCTATTTTGTTACTCTCAACAGCACAATGACTGTCAATGCTACTAACTGGTTCCACAGAAGCTTTTACTGCTGCCTATAGTGGCAGAATGAATTATTGACGGGGTTAATCTTCTCCCAAATAATTTAGGCCTTATGCAATTTACAGCAGTAAGTTTCACAAGTGTGTATTCACTACAAAAATCTCCCCTTTTGGCTTTCATAAAAGATGTAGGAGACATTTGTTACCTTGTCCTGTCACCCTATGTAGTGTTAAATATAATAGCAATGGTTTAATGTCATAAAACACTGAGAAGGAAGGCTGCTGAGACTTGAATATAATCAATTTATTCCAATTCTAGTTGAGGTGAAAATTTATTGCTAAATCGCCTATTTGAAAGCTGCTTTGGTTATTTAATATTGATCTCAAAATGATTAAGAAGTGGAACACTATTGATCTTTAAGCAACAGAAAAAAACCTTGTAATGAGAGTAAGAACCAGATTGCAAAAATTTTAGGTTATAGAAGTAGATTTTAACGGTCCCCATTAACTGCTAGAGTTGAATTTGCAACATAGTTCTTTTGCTTAGGTTGGAAATTCTCACAAGGTAAAAAGTCCAGTTTGTTAACTGTGGAATGATATATAAATGTTGATATCTTTAAAGGGCTTGTAATATAGGTACATTTGACTATGACCACCAATGATTTAGATCTAAAATCACTAACTCATCACTAAATCTTAGAAAACTACTTTAGTGATGAAGGGGAAGGCATACGACAACTCTTCTTAGTTCGTGCTTTCTGAATGATTTCCCGGTCATGCCATGTCCTGGTATTCTTTGAGCTAGAATGATCCGTATACACCTCCTGGTGCTTTAAAGCTGTTTCATATTACTTGGGGAGAAATATCAAAGAACTCATAGTGATATCTTGATGATTTAGGTTAAAAAAACCCTAAATTTTCCAGATAACTGAAATTTATTCCATTAATAAAACCGGCTGTTTTAGATGAAAACCTTTTCATAAATTTCCTTGCCTTTCTCTCCTCAAAGAAGTAAGTTTTTCGGGACCATTTCTGGCTTCTCAGATAAAGCTCTCCCCCATAAGGAGCATGTTTGTACAACGTTCTAAGCACCTGTGCATGTCTATTTCCCCTATAAAATCCTCTTCATTCAATGACTAAGGATTTTCAAATAGGCTTTTGTGTTTTATTTTTATTTTTTTCTTGCATAAACATTGGGCTCACTCTTTGGGAATAAATATGTTTTTCTCTTCTCCATTTTTATCCACAATCTTCCATTCTCCTAGACGCTATTTAGACCATATTTTTCAACATCCCAGCACTAGCCAGGTACAGAAATTCTTATCCTTACCGGGACCCTTAACTTATAACAAATTCCACAACCACCCTAGCAATGACAATAAAGGAACTAATACAAAAATTGGTCACATCATTTTATAATTCAATTCCCATTCTTTTGTATGATTTCCATTCCACCTGCTGAATTCCAAAAATCTTTTTTTTTCAAAGCAGCTGTTGATTTGAACGAAATCTTTCTTTGTCACACTCTTCTAAATTTCAACACCAGTGATAAAATCTACCAGTAGAAATTTAGTTTCTTAAATTCAAAATTCTCACCTTTCCTGAGCTACCCCATCTCTGTACAGGTATATACATTAATGTGCCATTTATATTCAACTTGCTTTCTTGGGATGGACGACTATAAATAAGGTAAAAACTGAAGCTGAGAAAATAGAGTCAAAATTAAATGGTAGTTTTATGATAGTAATTTTACTCAATTTATAATGAAGATCTGAATTAAAGCGTCACGTTTCATCTGAGATAAACGATATTAACATTTGTATCTTTGAGCCCTGTATTGTATTAGCTATCACGAGTTTGAAGGTAAGGCTAGCAGAAGCTTTGTTTTTTCTTTTCAGAAGGCTTTAGTATAAAATTGGCCATACTCAGTGTTCCAGTTTCAAAGGACAACAGCAGTGGCAATCTCCCCACTTGCTAATTAACATTTCATTACCAGGCTCTAACATCCTGGCCATCCATTGTTACCAATTCAAAAGGTGTGCTTTTTGCTTTCAAAAGGGTTTTATTCTTAAATTGAAAAGCAAAGTACATTTGGTTTCATTCAAAAATATCTGAAGAGGTACTTTATTATTTGAGGATTCATACATTGTCTATCTTTCTGTTCTTTATACTTATTAACAAATTCCTGCCACTCTAAATCCTAGCAGTATTCAGATGCTCAATATAATTTTATTCACATTCTGTTAAATAAATATTAGCTTAAAATTATAATACCAGTAATGCTGAATACAATTCTAAGTGACTGCCAATCTAATAGTAAACATTTTACTTCTTTAAAATTCCCTTCTTCAGGTCTCTTTTTTTCAGCACCATATGCTATCACATGGACCATCAAAAACCTTTCCAAGCTAGCATGGTATTTCACATTTTATTCAGTGGATTCTGATTTAAAGGGCATCTTGATAAAGACTGCAGATGAGAGGAATCATTCACAAAGACAGGAGATTATTTAAATGAATATTATGATTAGGAAGTACATTGATAAGGACATCAGAATTTGAGAGGTAGGAGAGTAACAAAACCTATTCAATAAACATCATTCACTTAAAGAGCAGGAAGTTTTATTTTAATTTTAATGATTATAGCTTAAGTCTCTAAAAGAGTTGAAAGAGAAGAAATCTAAGAAATCTTCATCTTCATCCTATTGCTTCTCAAAGACAAGAGAAATAGGCAGTCTTTGAGGTCCAGGTGGGAGGAACCATTCACGATTCTCGGAGGCTGCTACTCCCAGAGCCAGTGAGTCACCTGGAGAATCTGCAGGTCATTGGCCTCTCTGAGGCAGGTATCACTAAAACCCACACCAAAAGGTTTTGCTCCAGATCCCTCTTACTCTTGCTGAGGGTCCCAGCCTCTTTCTTGTGGAACCATTCTTTTTTTTGGTTGTATATTTTGCTCAAATAAAATGGCTTACTTTACAGGAAGTCATGTTGCCTCCAACATCGGTGTGAATGGCAATGACATTCTTGTCTTGGAAGCTCAGGTAGAGTCAGATGCTTTTGAATTTCTGAGAAAAATATCCCTCCATTCTTTGTGTGTGTGGGGAGGGGGTGGGTGTTGTGGGTATGAGTATGTGTGTGTGTCTAACCACAATGACCTCAGGACAAGTGAGATGCTGGCAGTGAGAATTTGTGAGAGTAGAGGACTGTAGGAGAGTGAGGAAAGAAGTCTTCTCAAATAGATGCTACTGATGCCCCACTCCTATTCCGTCAAAGCATTTTAGTGCTGAACTTCTAACTGTCAGCACTTGAATTCCCTCGCTGAGAAAGTCCTCCAGTCTTCAGGGCCTGCTATGTCCACCTTTGGGACAGACTTGAAATGTCCTGGAGTCCTCCCTCACCCACACCACCTGCTAGATATAGACCTCAACCAATGATTGACAGGAGTTAGAGTGTAACTATGCCAGTTCCTTCATACTTCTGAAGATGAAGGTGAGGTACTTCTGAGCTGTCTATTCTACACTGTCTTCTGGAGTTTGCTAGTGGGCTTATGCTCCAGTTTTATGAAAGTCCTGATCAATGTAATAGCATAACAAAATACACAACCAAAATAACAGGCAAAACTTTCAGAAAGGAAGGGGAAAACTATTATCTGCAGTTATATACTTTACCTAAGAAAATCACCTGAACACTTTTAGAATTAAAGAATTCTATAAAATGTCAGGATGAAGATACACTTTCATACACATCAGAAAATACTATTGCAGTTAAAACATTAAATCAACAATAGTATTAATATCATCAAACCCAAAAGGCACAGCTCTAACGTGAAAATGCAGGACCTCTATGGATGAGACTGAACAACAAAAATACAGCAACGTGTCATATTGCTGAATGAGAGAATCAAATGTTTTAGTGATTGCATGTCTTACCAAATTCATTTAAAGGTTTAACTCAGTCTCAATCAAAATTCCTATATTTGTAAATAGGTTCAGTTACTTTAAAGTTTAGCTGGAAGAATAAATAGGAAAGAACAATTGAAAAAATATGAGAAAAATCATAAAAATTTGAAAATTTACCATAAAGCTACAGTAATGGAGATGTGATATTGGCCAAAGGGTAGACACATAGATCAATGGAATAGAATGGAAAGCCAAGAAGTAGACCCTGGGAAAGCCCAGAAATATACTCAACTGACTTTTCAATTCAAAGTTTTATGGAAGTAATTGTAAATCCACATGCAGTTATAAGAAATAATCCAGAGAGATCACTTTTACCCCTTTCCCAGTTTTTCTCAACAGAAACATTTCACAAAACTACAGCAAAATACTGCAACAAGAATACTAACATTAATACAATCTATTAATCTTATCCAGATTTCCCCAGTTTTACTTGTATTCATTTGTGTGTGTGTGTATTTAGTTCTTTACAAGTTAATTGTGTCTATAGGTTCATGTATCCACCATCATAGTCAAGATATAGAATAGATTTTATTGTATGTATTTCTAAAAGTTTTATAGATTTAGATTTTACATTTAAGTCCATGATCCAGTTTGAGTTAATTCTTGTATAAGATATGAGATTTATGTTGGGGTTCATTTTTTTCTTTGCCTATGGATATTCAATAGCTTATTTTATTTTTCTTTGTCAAGATTGTTTTAGCTATTCTAGGGCTTAGTTACCTTCCATATAAATTTTGGAATAACTTTGTCTATGTCTACAACAAGCTTTGCTAAAATTTTAATAGGAATGATTTTAAACCTAGAGATCAGTTTAGGGAGACCTGAAATCTTTACAATGTTGAGTCTTCTAATCCAAGAACATGGCACATCTCTCCATTATTATTTGACTTCTTTCATTAGCATTTTGTAATTTTCAGCATATAGATCCTGTATATGTTTTGTAAAATGTATACCTAGCAATTTCATTTCCTTTAAGAGATTGTGAATGGCATTGTGTTTTTAATTTTGGTTTCCTAATGTTCACTGTGCATATATGGAAATGCCATTGATGATTATGTGTTGATCTTATATCCTGCAATCATTGAAAACAGACTTTTTTTTTGTAGATTTCTTTGGATTTCTACATAGAAAATCATGTCATCTGCAAATATAGTTTTTCTTCCTTTCAATCTGTACATCTTTTATTTATTTTCTTGCCTTATTGCAGTGACTAGAATTTTCAGTACTATGTTGAATAATAGTGGTAAGAGTGGACATGATTACCTTGTTCTTGATATTAGGGAAAAGGCAGTGAGTCATTCACCATAAGTAGGATTTAGCTATAGGTTTTTTGTAGATGCTCTTTATCAAGTCAAGACAATTCCTCTCTATTCCTCAACTGCTGAGAGGTTTTTGTCATGAAGGGGTGTTGGAGTTTTTCAAATGCTTTTCTGTGCCAATTGATATGATTATTCCTTAGCCTGTTGATATGATAGATTACATTAACTTTTTTTTTAACATTGAATCAGCCTTGCATACCTAGAGTAAATCCCATTTAGTCATGATATTTAATTCTTTTTATATGTTGTTGATTTGCTTTGCTAATGTTTTGTTGAGATTCTGCGTCTAAGTTTATGAGAGACATTGGTCTCAAGAGTACTTGTTTTGCATCATCATAGCCTGCAGAGTAGTGCTTGCCTCATAAAATGAGTTTGAAAATGTTCTCTCTTCTATTTTTCGGAAGAGATTGTGTAAAATTGTTATTGACTCTTATTTAAATGAATTCTGCAGCAAAAGCTCCTTTGCCTGGGAATTTTTCTTTCTAGACCTTTTAAATTATGAATTCATTCTTCAATGGCTAAGAGTCTATTCAAATTATCTGTTTCATCTTGGTTGAACTGTGGTTCTCTTTTGCCACTGCCCTGAGCTATGCTAGTGTCTCCGGGTCAGGTAGGGGAGTCTCAAGTCCATGGGGACAAAGAGGTTTCCCAGATCTGGCCACTTGTTGTGGCCACTTGTTTTGCCTACCTCAGTATCCCTCGGTGGAAGGAGGAGTCTCAGTCTGTCTCAACAGGGACGGAGAGTGTTTATCATTAGAAGGCCTCCCAGCGATGCCATGTTCACCTCATATTCTAAAAGAGACTCCTGTTCCATTCAGGGCTGCCTTCTTTTCCTAGGTTGGAGGTTGGGAAATGCTGGGCCTGACTCAACCTCAATTAGATGTATGGATATAAGATGCCTGGCCACTGTGAAGTTTTTCTACTCTTGAGATTTCAAATCAGCCTTCTTCTTACCACCTTGCAAGGTTCTCTTTTGGTTGTTTCTTGTGTTATTTCCAGGGTTTATAATTGTACTTGGTTGGGAGGAGTAGGGAGAAATGGATCTACACTATTTTAACAGACTGGAGATCCCAACTGATTTTTGACAATGGTGCAAAAGCAATTCAATGGAATGATATTCTCAACAATGGTTCATATAGTAGCTGTCCACATGCAAAAAAAAAAAAAAAAAAAAAAAAAAAAAAAGAAAGAAAGAAAAGAAAAAGAAGGAAAGAAAGAAAACAAAAGATTACCTTGACACATAACTCAAACTTCATACAAAAATTAACTCAAGTGGATCACAGATCTATGAAATATAAAACCATCAAACTTCTAGAAAATGACATGGAAGAAGTCTACACTTCCTTGGGTTCAGCACTGAGTTTTCCAATACAAGACCAAAAGCACAATCCATGAAAGAAAAAAATTATAAATAGACCCTAACAAAATTAAAAATGGTTGCTCTCGTAAAGATTGTTAAGAGAGTCTAAAGACAAGCCATATACAAGGAAAAAATTCTTGCAAATCACATATATAACAAAGGACTTTATCCAGCACATAAAAGCATTAAAACTCATCAATAAAAAATGACAGACACTATATTGATGGCTGCAGGTCATTACACATTTGTCTAAATCCATAGAATAAAGAGTGAACCCCAGTGTAAACTATGGACTTTGGATGATTATGATATGTCAATGTAGGTTCATCAATTGTAACAAATGTACCACTCTGGTAGGGGATGCTGATAATGGGAGAGGCTACTCATTTGTGGGGGCAGTGGGCATATGGGAAATCTTGGTACACTACTCTTAATTTTGCTGTGAACTTAAATTGTTCCAAGTCTTAAAAAAGTGAAAATACAGGAAAAAGATCTGAAGTGGAGATATATCACTAAAAAAAGATATATGAATGGAAAGTAAGCATATAAAAAGTTACTCAACATCATTTGTCACTGGGAAATATAAATTAAAACAACAATAAGATACCACTATGCACCTATTAAAATGGCTTAAATTAAAAAAAAATGACAAAACCAAATGCTGACAATGATGGAGAGCAACAGGAACATTCACGTATTGCTGATAGGAATCCAAAATGATACAGACACTTTGAACAACAATTTGGGAGTTTCTCACAAAGTTAAATATAGACTTACTATATGACCCAGAAATCTCACTACTAGGTATGTACCCAAGCGAACTGAAAACTTATTTCAGAGAAAAATAACTGTACACAAATGTTTACATAAGCTTTGTTTATAATTTTCCCAAATGGGAAGCAACTGAGATGTACTCCAGAAAGTAAAATGAATAAACCAACTGAGGTACATTCATAGAATAGAATAATATTCAACAACAGAAAGGAATGAGCTACTGATTTATGCAGAGACGTGGATGCCTCTTAAATGCATTTTGCTAAGTGGAAGAAGAAAGACTTGAAAGATTTCATTCATATTACATTATAGAAAAGATAAAACTCTAGAAACAGAAAATAGACCAGTGGTTGCAGGGTGTAGTAGATTAAATGATGTAATGGTCAGGGCTCTCCAGAGAAATAGGACCAATAGGAGGGAGAGAGACAGAGACTATAAGAAATTGACTCATATGATTATAAAGGGTGGCAAGTGCCAAGATCTGCAGTCAGTAGGATGGAGACCCAGGAAGAGCCAATGTTTCAGTTTGAGTTTGAAGGCAGGAAAAACATTATGTCCCTATCTGAAGGCATACAGGCAGAAAAAATTTTCCCTTATTCAGCCTTTTGTTCTCCGTAGGCCATTAATTGATTGAATGAGGCCCATTCACATTAAGGTGGGCAATCTGCTTTACTCAGATTACAAATTCAAATGTTACTTTTATCCAGAAACACCCTTGTAGACACCCTCAGAATTTGCATCAAATAGTTGGGCACTTCTTGACCTAGTCAAATTGACACAAAAAATTAACCATCACAAGCACCTACTGTATAGCACAAGGAACTATATTTAATATCTTGGAAAAGAATCTGAAAAAGAAAAAAAATATCTGAATCACTTTGCTGTACACCTGAAACTAATACAACATTGGAAATTAATCATACTCAAATGAAAAATTAACCACCATACATGGTATTCCATCAAAAAAAGATGTTTGAGTCTTAACCCCCAGTACCTATGAATGTGACTTTATTTTGGAAATAGGTATTTGTAGATGTGATTGAGTTGAGTTCTTGAGATGAGATCATCCTGGATTTAAGGTAGGCCCTGAATCCAATGACTGGTGTTTTAAAAAAGAGAAAGAAGAAAGAGATTTGAGATACAGAGATACAGACACACAGAGAAGAGAGCCATGTGTAGCATGGGCAGAGGTTGGAGTTATGCAACAATAAGCCAAGGAACACAAAGGTTGCTGATAGCTACCGGAAGCTAGGAGAGAAGCAGGGAACAGATTCTCCCTTAGAGCCTCCAGAAGGAGCCAACCCTGCTAACACCTTGATTTTAGACTTTCGGCTTCCACAACTGTGAGGAAATGAATCTTTGTTGTTTTAAGCCACCCTCTGGTAATTTGTTACAGCAGCCACAGGAAACTAAAACACCAGGGGTTGGGGGAGTAGTCATTAGTTGACTGCAAAGAGAAGACATAGGAGAAGCTTTAGGGGATGAATCTGATCTGTATGGTACTCGGATGATAGAGGCATGTCTCTATGCATTTGTCAAAACCTATAGAAATGTACAACTATTAGAGGAGGTAATCAGGAGGTGAATACTGGTTGACCATTAAGTTGGACCCAGGCAATCAAAGGCTCTTCATCCCCTCCCCAGTCCTTGAAATGTATGCTCTGTCAACCATTCACACAGTAGGAGCTATTCCAAGGACACAGCCTTAAGGGAGTAAGGTGTTGAGACTATTTGGATGCTATACATCATTGAGCCCAGTTCAGGCCTCTATATAAACTTTAAGATTCTGGCAGGTGGATGCATAGATTTCCTTGTCTTACAGCTACCCAAGACAAGCCTTGTAAGTTCCCTTACTTATTAAAACTGCCACCTTCCAGTGTACAGTGGCCTGCCTCTTTCTTTGGTATCTCCCTGCCCTCTATGTACAGGGCCAGTTTTTAAAACAACAACAACAACACAAAGAATAAAGTTTGATGTTGCAATGCAGATTGTGATAAATTTATATAACAGGACTACAAACATATGACATAAGCTCACTTAAGTGTCTAGGGGAAAAAAAAGAACTGGCCTAAGTAATTTTTTGGAAAACAGTGTTTTGACTGACAACTGTAAGGCTGTCAGGAAGGAACTGTGACAAAAGATTGACAAAAGGAACTGTGTGTAAGCATTGTACTCTGGTTAATGTGTTAATCTCATAAGGGTATGTGTTAACAATTCTAAAACTTCTTCATATGTGTACTGGAACTGAACAAATAAATAAATGGATAGTGTAAGGTGGGAGTCAAGTTTCTCACTGTTGGTGAGAGAAATAACTGAAGTGCAGAAGACTAGAATGATCCATGGACTAATGGATTAGAGTTGGAGATTAGAGTATGAACTCATGCTTAAGCTTAATATAGACATAGATAAAGACAGAAATAATCATGGCTATGCATGTACATGGGTGGGAACACATGTATATGCTTTCTAGCTCTGTCCACTGAGAGGGTCCAGAAGCAATGAGACCCCAGTAGGAACAAGCAAATCCAGAGCCCCCATCTTGGTTTTTAAGACCATTTTTCAATAAAAAGAACCAGAGTTACTTGTGGAAATAGCTGGTTCTAGGGCTACGGCAGGGAAATACAAAATGAACCTACAGCGTCTTGTAATACCAGAAAGTAAGGACGAACTCAAAAACCAAAAGTATGAAGGCATGTCAAAGGGACACAGGAATCAATCTAGAAGAGTTCCCAATGGCCGGAAGTGGGACAATCTGAACAACAATATAAGTAATCTAGTTTAGGATTATAGCCCAAACTACAAAATAGATATGTGTCCTTAATGATATAAGTAAGCAATTGAATAAATAAATAAATGGTGCAGAAGAGACAACTCTTCCTTATAGAAGAGTTCCAAATACTATTATGTAGATGCTCTTCACTCTAGGATGTGATTAATTCTACTTCACTCTTCTTCCGCCATTGAGTGTGGCTTGGCCTTACTGACTCACTTCCAAAAAATCGAGTATTGAAAAGAGGAAAATAGTAACTTTATAGCAATACTACCTTAAGCAACTAGGTTAACATGACCAGTTATTAGTCAGGTTGTTAATATTGTGTGCTCTTTGATATGGCAAAATGAGGAGAGGACTTTGTGTCTATGTGATTCTTCCTCCAAACCCACCACCTCAATTTAATCATGGGGAGAACATGAGAAAAACCCAAATACAGAGACAGCCCACAAATAGCTGACCATTAATCCTTAAAACTCTCACAGTCATTAAAAAAATAAGAAAACTTTGAAACTGTTATAAACTAGAGGAGACTAAAGAGACATGACAATCAAATAAAACACAGTATTGTGGATTGGATTCTGTAACAGAGAAAGAACATTCATGGGAAAACTGGTGCAACCTGAATAAAATCTAGAGTTCAGTTAAAAAAATCATGAAGGTACTAAGTCATAAAATATACCCTTTATCAGCAATATGAACCACCATTAATTTAGCCTCAGTGAATTTTAATTTAATGTTATAAACTCTATTATCAAATATTTACCAATAAAAATTCTATAGTGTTCTTAAAGAACTTCATACATCAGAGTTATTAACCAAAATAATACTAAAATTTATATTTCTTATACTAAAAAGAACATTTCCACTGGCTCCAAAGGAGAGTATTCACCTCGCTTTCAGGTTGGTGTCTTATCTTTATTTCTCATTTTCTCTCTCTCTCTCTGGGGGTTTTTCTCATTTTCTTTTCATACACCTCTTATTTCCTCTTTTTCCTGTTGTGTTTGCTCCCTTGGACACTCTACTCTGCCTTATAACGTCATTTTATTTATTAGATGAGTGACTTCTTCTAGAATTACATAAATAGTGTCATCACCAAAGATTTTTCTGTCTCTCATTTGTTGCTGTGAATCCAGAATTCCATTATTGAGGACTGCTGAGCACAACAGATGTTATTATCTACAGGGAAAGCAAGGAGAACCTTTGAAATCGCATAGGCATATTTCTTTGCATTTCACGCACTTGCAAAGAATGCAAATGATTGAAAAAATGGAAAAATAAATTTGCTATATATTTAAATGTATTTGCTAGTCACCTGGTGGAGGATTAGATAGAAAGGCCTGGGAGTAGAGGAAGCCTTTTCCTACTTGCCTGTTGTCTGCTGTGATCTTCTTTGTTCTATTTTTCCCTTCTATGAAATAAGCAGTGAGGTGATTTTGACAAAGAACCTCTGTGTCTCAACTATACTATATAATGCAATCCCTGGTAAGCATGCTTCATCCTATGGCTCCCAGGCTCCTATTTATTGTTCCTCAGGCACATTCTTAAGAGACAAAAAGTAAGTGTTTTTTTTTTTTTTTTAAACAAACTGAAAATTTCAATTCAATTGCAGTCTAAAAATATATAAAGAAACTTAATCTTGATTATCTGGATGAGTACTTTGTCATCACCTAGTACTGCCAGAGAGTTCCAGGAACCAAAATTGTTTATGATTATATTCACAAGGAAAGGCCAAGTATATTAGTACCTGCTGCATGAAGGGCCTTTTACAGAGGTTCAAATGGAGACCTGAGTCATCAAAGAGCTCTCAGAGTACAAGTCTCATCAAACAAAAAGAGTTAGAGCCATTACAGTCAGGATTATTTCAAAATACCAATGAATACATTGTGCAATCTTTTTTTTACATAAGAAAAAGGCAAAAAATAGGTAAGTAGTAACCCTGCAGTAACTTATTTTTAATTTTTCAGTATTGGATTTTAGAGTACAGTATTAAATTGACTATACCATCAAAGTAAAGGATTGGTGATTTAAAATTAGATCAGTGTTAAAATTGAAAAGTTGCATTAGTAGCAATAGCAATGAGACAGATGATGGCCCAATGTAAAAAAGAATCAATTAAATGTAAAAGAATCAATTAAACAAAAATAATGACATATTCAAATATATCAGCCTGTTTTCATCAAAACCAATGTCACCAATTTAGTTTTGGGAAAACATCCTTGATCATATTAATATTTTTAGTTTATTTTATTTTGTATTTTTATTTATATTTATAACTCATTATTGTTTTACAAATGAAAAGGCTTCTATTTAGCTTTGGAGCTACACATATTTTAGAAGCGCTCAGTAATGAAATTAAATCAAGGATGTGAGAATGAGTAAAAGATGCTTCAGGACACCGGAGAGATTAAAGAGCATGGAGGTTAGATAAGCCCAAGGGTGACATAATCAGTAATTTCAGGGAAGAGACGACTAGATAGAGGAGACTGAATTCAACAGAGTAAGAAATAAGAAGCCAGTGACAGAAAATTAATCCAGCATCGTTATACTGAAAGGAGTGGAGTGGGGAGAGCAAAGAGCCTGGGAAGAATGATGGTTCAGAAATTTGGACACAAGGTGCTAGAGATCTGACCTAGGATAATGACAAAAATAATGGAGAGAGACATTCTGAAATAAAATAAAACATAGTGATTGCACCATGAAGTTACCTAGAATATAAACATAATTACTCCGATTTGATCTTTGGCTTCTTTTTTTTTTTTTTTTTTTCTTTTCCACAGAGAAAGAGATAGTCATCCTGGAGCCAAAGCGAGACTTCAGGACTAAAAGACCAGGGATTTAGTGCTGAATCAGATACCTACTTATTGTCATTCATATAGTCTTTGTGGTCTCAGTTACCTCATCTATGAAGAAAATGGATTAGCTGAAAAGGTGGCTGTCAAATACCATTTCCTCGCCCCTACTATTGAAATCTTTTATTCTAAGATACCAGACATCTTCCATAACACTACAAAAGCTGAGGAAGATAAAAGCAGCCCAGAAGTTTCATAAAAATTTCAACATACAGCTACCAAATGGCCCAGCCATTTCACTCCCAGGTATTTATCCAAGAAAAATGAAAGTAAATGTCAGTACAGAGACTCGCATGAGAATTTTATAGCAGCTTCATTTGTAATAGCCAAAAATCAGAGACAACCAAGATGTCCACCAACAGATAAATAAATAAATAAATAGTGGCATGTCCATACAAAGAAATACTCTTCAGCAATAAACAGGGCTTTTCTATCTATACACACAACATGAGTGAATCTCAAAATAACTATGCTTAGTGAAAGAAGCCCAACAAAAGGGAGTATATATTGTATGATTCCATTTATAAAAGTACCAAATGCTAACTGTTTTATAATGACAAACATTAGATCAGTGGTTGCTGTGGATGGGTGGAGAGATGAGGGGAAGGAGGAATTACAAAAGGGCACCCAGAAAACTTTTGGGGGTGGTGATGGATATATTTACTATCTTGATTGTGGTGATGAGTTCAAGGATGTATATATGTCAAAATTTATGAAAATTTACACATTAAATATGCATAGTTTGGGTGCCAATTATATCTCAATAAAGATGTTCTTAAAAAGAAATAGAGCAATCCTGACAATTGACACCTGAAAGTTGGTCTAGTTGCTTCCAATTAGGTCATGGTGTTCCTCTGAGGGACGAAAACAATATCACAGCATATCAACATCAGACAAGGACTCCCCAGGACTGTGATGGAACAAAACAATACAAACACCACTTCATTACGCCACAATGGGACCTAAACAGAGCTAATAACAGAATCATTAGGCAGAGAATCACCAAACACCACCACACCCCACCTTCTCGGTTAACATGACTGACAACTGCTTCTTCACTGAATACTCTAACCCCATTTTCCCCCTCCTACCTCCTAGATGAAAATTAATGGAGTCAGTTTATCAAACTGCCCCAGATTCCTGACAGCAGTCAATTCAAAACAGACCCTTCCCTCCTAAACCTTCCCACCAAGAAAACCTAAAGCCTCAATCCTAGAATAAGCAACCCCCTTCCCCGTACTCATTTCCTCTTTCAGAGACTCTCCACTGTTTGCATGGTGTGCATTCTCCCTTGCTGCAATAATAATAACCCTCACTTTATGGACTAAAAGTGGTCCTGGTGATCTTTGGTTGGTGGATATAACAGGGAAAAACTTGGAAAGTGGTTTTCTGAGCTGTGGAAAGTGGGAGACCTCTCTTATGTCTTCCATTCTACTACCCCCTGAAGACCTTCCACTTTGGAAGCCACTGAGGCAGATAATCTCTAGAACGGCTAAAATACGTATTTTCATGGTGTTGATGATGATAATCTCAGTCCCTGGAAGTAATAATAGCCTTTACCCAGCTTTTTAATCAAGACAGTCTCTTGAAAGAACTGGAATGTTTGTTTTAACATTAGTGTTGGGTCTGAGAATGTGATCAACACAGTTAACAGAGAGGCTGTTATTTATATAGAAAAATCATTTTGAAGTCTCTTTAGAAGTTTAATATTTTTCCCAGTGCTCTCAATTTCCCTCTACACTTGGTCTGTGGCATTGGCGAGAGGAATTCCATTTTTGCTGACTTAAAAGAGATTGATCCATGAATGTGCTTTCCTTAGCTTCCTGCTGATAAATGCTTTCCCCCTGCTATTTTTCTGAGTTATTTCTGTCCCTGGATTCTCATCTTGAATAAGCAGACAGGGAATTGAGATGAAGAACAGACTTGAATATTTGGGATGTTTTCCAGAATGCACTGGCCAATGATGGAAGGCTGTGATGGAGCAAAGAAAATTTGATTTGTGAGAGTTATTTTTAGAATTTTAAACACACCCAAATGTCAAACTTACTTTTTTGAAAGGTAAGAGCGAGTATGTATAAACTTCTTTTTGAATCCTACTAAAATCCTTTAAAAATTTGCTATCTGTCATCTAATCTATATTGTCTCATTAAAGAGTTCTAGGAAGGAATTTTCACATCATTTTTTGTTGTTTAAATATGTATAATAGATAGCACAGTGATAGAAGTCCAAGAATAAAAGAATATTGAAGCTATAAGAGTAGATTTTCATTTGTGACTGTAATTCTTTGCTTTTAGGAAAAGTGAGGTGGGCAGGAGGAGCAGCAGTGGTAAGAGCAGAAGAGAGAAACCATCCTCCCATATTACGCTCATCCATCCAAGCATGGCCTATATTTTAGGACTGGGGCTCAGCTGGGAAGAGACGATCACGGAGCAGTCTAGAGCCTGGCGATGTGGACACGGTGAAGCAAGAGTCCAGCAGAGAAGGAAAATTTAACTTTAATACACTGCTAGGAACTTTTAAAAGAAAGTGCTCTTCCATCGCTTTTCAATCTTTTAAAAGACTTTTCAAATTTATTATCTCATTGGAAATCTGGAAAACTGCAGGGAAGTAAGTAAGGCTGGTAAAACTATAAAATGTGAATGTAGTTAGGACCCAGGACACTGTAGTCAGGGGCCAAGATTCTTATCTTAGTGCAGCCACTTGCCAAATACTAACCTTGGACAATTTATGAAACCTCTCTAAACCATAATTTTCTGAAAAATAGTACCTAAGTCAAATGAGACCTGTGAGAATTACATAAGAAAATGAATGAAAAACTCTTAGCATAGGCCCTGCCACACTGCAGGCCCAGTATACAGATTAGCTGGGACTATTACTGCTGTCATTATTGTCTAGCACTGAACATTCTTTTTATTTTATTTTTATTTATACCTCCCCAGAAGGAGCAACTCAATTCTTTTATCTAAGAATTGGTTCTTTATTTTTAGTATTCATTTTCATATTTCTAAATAGCATACCATGCTGCTGTCTATTAATTTTTCCATTTTCAAATATTATATATTAATTTCTTGTGATAAAATCTTAGCATTTCGTATTCTTATACTTCCCCACGTAAACTGCTCTTTCTGTGCCTCTCCCTCTTCTTCTAACAGTTATATTACATTTTTGGCTAACTGAATATTCAGAGCTTATATTATCATAAGCTAAATATGTATTATTCAGAGTTAAACCACTTGTATGTGATAATTATCTTTCCTTCCTTGTACACCTTTGTTTTTCCTGGAAATTAGTATAATTAGCACATTTGCTCATTTGCTTAGTTTTCTATTTTCCTATCAACAGTTCTTTCCACACTCACCAGTAAAGATGTGAAATTTCTCTCAATTCAGCCAAATATATCAGTTCATTTCTCTGAGGGGGTAGTGGGAAGAGACATTCACTTAGATATCTCTTTCTTTTAGAATAAATTGGAAGTGTGCTCTTCTGCCATGCTATTTTTGCCATCATCTTAAATGTCCCTCTCTCCATAATCCTGGAAATGTCCTTCGTTTTTGCTATGTTTATTCCTTTGGTATTTGGACACCAATTTTTTTTTTCTTTCTTGGTTTATTCACTCATTTGGCACAACTTCTAGGAGATTTCTTGGAAAGATGCACAGGAACTGTTTTGGGGACCTTCAATGCCCAACATGTTATTAATTTTATCTTTAATTTCGATTGATAATTTGGATAGAACTGTAAGAACCCCAACTTGGAAATCATTTTCTCTTCAGAATTTAAAGTAAATTGCTCAAAGACTTTTAGTTTCTACTTTCACTCTTGAGAAATCTAATGTCATTTTGATCCAAGTTCTTTATGTTGGCATACAATCTACTTTTATTTTTTCTCTGAAAGTTTTAAAGATGGTCTTTGTGCCCGCAGTATTGAAAAATTTAATAGTTTTAATAATTTTGTATAAATAATAATACATAAATAAATATAATAATATTTTAGGACAGGTATTTTTCTAATAGAAACATTTAATGCTATAAATTTCTCTCTAAGCATAGCTTTAGCTGTATCCCATAACTTTTTATACATTTCACTTTCATAGTAACTCAATTCAAAATATTTTATAATTTCAGAGTTTATATTATCATAAGCTAACTATGTATTACTGAGTTAAACCACTTGTATGTGATAATTATCTTTCCTTCCTTGTACACCTTTGTTTATCCAGAGACTTACTCTTTGACCCACAGATTATTTAGAAGTATATTCTTTAATTTCCAAGTGTTTGGAGATATTCTTGTTAGCCTTCTACTACTAATCATTTGCAAATTTTTCTTCTAAAAAAGAAAACAAATTATAATTCTCAAAAATCACATATATCTTTTTCAAAGAACTATACAAGGCAGCTAAACTTTATTCACAAAAGCCCCAAGTTGCAGTTCCATTCCTGAAGTAGATAAAATACATGGAGTCCCTTTACTAATTTGTGTTGCACGTCTTGCCATTGAGAGCATAACTTCTTCCCTATCCACGTATAAAAAAAAAAAATCATTGTGGAGACATATATTATAGACAAAGACCACACTTGGTAGGAGTTTGATTGTTTTACATTTGTTAAGGTTTGTTTTATGCCCCAAGATATAATTTATCTCGGTGAATATTCCATGTGCACTTGAAACACATGTGTATTATGTTTGGGTGGAATGTTGAGTGGAATGTTCCCTAAATGCCAGTTAGATCCAGTCAGTTGAAGGTTTTGCTCAATCTCTTTGTTGATTCTCTGTTTACTACTTCTATTACTAAAAAGAATGTTAAATTTTTCAACTATAATTGTGTATTTTTTTACTATTTCTTTTGGTTCTGTAAGTTTTTACTTCATGTATTTTGAAGTGTGTATTCTTTTAAGTGAGTACATACTTGGGATTGTGTCTTCTTTGCAAATCTACTCTTGTATCAATTATAATATCTCTATTTTGGGTATCTTTTTTTGTGCTAAAGTCTACTTTGTCTGATGTTAATATAGTCACTCCATTTTTTGGTAAAACTAGTGTTTGCACTGATATATCTTTCCCCATCCCTTAACTTTTAACCTACTATATCATTGTATTTGAAATGAGTTTCTTGTAAACAGCATATGGGTCTCTTTAAGAATCCAGCTCCAAAATCTCTAACTTTAATGAATATGTTTAGATCATTTGCATTTAATCTAATTATTGATATATTGGGATTTACGTCCACCATTTTATAATTTTCCTGTTTGTCTTCTCTGGTTCTTCTTTTCCTACCCTTTTTACAAGTTATTTAATCAATTTTTAGTATTCCATTGCAATTTATCTATTGTGATTTTGACTACATTTCTTTGTATAATGTATATAGTGGTTGCTCTAGGGAGTATAATATACATACTTAACTTTTCACAGTCTACTTAGAATCAATGCTTTACAACTTTAATAGAACTTAGAAACCTTACTTCCATGTAGGTTTCTTTATCTCTTCCCTGAATACTATAGTATATATATTACACCTACATACATTGACAACTCCATCAGACAATGGCATAGTTTTTGCTTACAACCATTAAACATGCTTTAAAGAACTCAAGAAGAGATAGTCTACTACATTAATCCAAATATTTACCATTTCTATTGCTTTCCATTATTCCTGATGTTCTGTGTTTCCCTCCATTCTGTCTGTAGAATTTTCTTTAGAAATTATTACAGGGTAGATCTGAACACATTCCAATTTTTCTTCATCTGAGAATATCTGAATTTCACTTCTATATCTATAGAATATTTTTATTGGATATAGAATTCTGGGTTGGCAGATATTTATTTCACTGCTTGAAAAATGTTGTGCCACGTCTTGCTTCAATGGTTTCAGATGAGAAATCCACAGTTATTTGCATTATTATTCTATAAATAATGTGTCCTTTTCCTCTGGCTGCTTTGAAGATATTTGTCATTGTCTTTAGTTGTCATCACTTTTATTATGCTATATCTGGGCATGGGTTTCTTTGGGTTTATCCTATCTTAGGACCACTCAGCTTCTTGAATATTTGGTCTTTGGAAGTTTTCAGTCATCATGTATTCCAATTTTTTCAACATCTTACTCTTTTTCTTCTCTTGTGGGACCACGATGATATCAAGGTTAGCTCTTCTGTTGTTGCCCCATAGTCTCTGGTTCTGTTCATTTTTTTCTGTATTTTTTTCTCTCTGCTGTCTAGATTAGGTAATTTCTATTGATTTACCTTCAAGTTCACTGACTCCTTCTGTTATTTCCATTTCACTATTGTGTCTACCCAGTGATTTCTTTTCTATTTCAGCTATATTTTTCCATTTTAAAATTTTCATTTTGTTATTTATATCTTGTCTTTCTTTGTTTATACTTTCTATTTTAATCTTTAAGTGTCCATGATTGCACATTTAAGCATTTTTAAAGTGCATTCTTCAAAGTCCTTGTCAGACCATCTTGATATCTTTGCCATTCAGTATTGGCACCTGTCATCTTTTCCCATGTAAATTGAGATTTTAATGATTCTGTATATGTCACATAATCTTGGGATGTATCCTGACCATTTTGAATATTAGATCATGAACTGAGTCTTGTTTATATTCTATGGAGAAAATACATACACATATATTTATATATATGTTTTAGCAGGCACTTTACTTACTTAGATCCAAGCTGCAACCTCTAACACATGTTCTGTGGACTATGGTTTCAACATCAGTTTAGTTTTCAAAGACTTTGCAGTGCTATCTCAATCTGTTCTTCATGTGCACCAGCCAGTAGTCAGTCTGGGACCTGCACAAAGGTCTGTCTGTTAGCTCTCAATGTTTTTGCCATACTAACTATAAAGAGATCCATTTGTGCACAGCTGAGGGATAGGTGAGCCAAAATTCATAAACAGCTTTATAGGACTGCTTCAATATCCTGGAAAATATAAGCTTG
The DNA here is from genome assembly GCF_009834535.1 of Camelus ferus. Lineage (NCBI taxonomy): Eukaryota > Metazoa > Chordata > Mammalia > Artiodactyla > Camelidae > Camelus > Camelus ferus. Next base: position 34,304,609 of record NC_045732.1, read on the forward strand.
CCTGATAGTGATCTGGAAGCTGGGTGACAAGAGAGTCTGGGACGCTGGGGTTTTAAATGTTGTTAATAAATACACTGACTAAAAGAAAAGAGTGGGAAAATTACATGAACAAAACAGTCACAAAAGAGTGAAAAATAACATAAATAAATGAATAGATTCTCAATGTCACAAGTTATAGAAAATGTATAGTAACAAAATGAGGTATCATTTTCACTCCAATATTATTAGAAAATATTAAAAGTCTGACAATATCAAAGGTTCGTATTAATGTAGAACAATAGAAACTGGTGGAAGTGTCATTATACCATCACTTGCAGAAAAAGACTTGGTAATATCTAGTAAAGCTGAACGCACATTATAATGCGACATATGCACCCTTAGGTATTTGCCTTGGAGAGATTCTAGTTCATATATAAAAGGAGAAGTATACAAAAATTTATTAGAAGAAATTTTTATAATAAGCAAAAAATGTGAAACAACCTAAATGCCCACTGAATAAACAAAATATGTCCTATTTATATAATCGAATATTATACAGCAGTGAGAATGAATAAATTCAAACTATAAGCATCAACGTGAAAGAGTAGAATATGAATGAGAAAGGCAAAGTAAATTTCAGAAATGTAAATACAACATATAATTTTCCCATGAAACCTTTTTCATAAAGTTTAAAAATATGTAAACAATACTATATATTACTTATATACATACTTATAAATAATTATTAATATAGCTCTATAACTTCTTATATTATATACATATATATATATATATGTGTGTGTGTGTTTGTGCTTGTGTGTATTTTTTTTGTGTGTAAATGTATATATTCATCAATTGTATTAACGATGTTTGATTTCTTAGGTTGAATGGTGGGTACATCATTGGTTTTATTATCCTTTATACATTAAAAAAAAAATGGCGAAAGCCAAGAGCTTAAAGTTTGTACGTGTCTTTTGTCATTTCAGCAAATCTGCTTATGAGGCAAGGACCAACCAAAAGAGTTCCCAGACATCTTTTACTGTGGCCCCTCCTCCCTTTCTTTCCACCGTGTGCACTGCAGGCCTCCACATTGGCATATCAGGTGTTATTCAGATATACCTTTGATTTTGCTACATTTCTGCTTTTTCTAGGATTTTCCCCTCTATGTGGAATGCCCCACCCTGCACATATACCAAAATATTATCTTTAAGACATACCACAATCCTACTACGAGAAGCTATCCTCAACACAATAATATTGTGGAACCACCTTGTACCAGCTTGCCAAAGCCAATTCCCACATTTTCAGAAATTGTTGAGTCAGTTGACATCACATTGGTAGCTTGAAATTGGTCATGGTGAAGATATTTCTACCATGGAAATTGGCAAATGGTACAAATCAAGGCTTTTATCCCCAGAGGGTCAGTTGTTAAACATTTACCAGTATACCACTGCCAACTTCTGATGGAATTTATTCCTTCTCCCCCTATACTCTCTTGGCAGTCTATAGTGCTCATTGCTGTTTACCTTGCATTTTAGTGTTTAATAAATGTGTCTGTCTCTCCCATGTCACTGTTAGCTATTCTAGGGCAGAGAGGATGTCTTATTCATCCTTACATCTCCCGCAATGCCTAGCAGAGTTTCTTCAATATGACAGGTACTCAATAATTTGAATGATCTGAATGCAAAAAAAAAAAAAAAATTCAAATTTCCCCCTTATCCAACCAGGAGAGAACTGGGGATGTACACTGATCCCACAGGAGGTAAGGCAAGTCATGTGGCCATGTGTGGATTTAGATAATACGCTTACAGGAAAGGGGAAAAACAATTTTTAAAAATAACACAGATTATAGTACTTTTACACTTATACTTTTTCCTAATCCTAATAATCATTGAATTTCAACTATCAAAGGAACATATTTTTGTTCTTACAAAATGTACTTTTCTACTTGTACCAATCAAATATGAAACTTGGATTCTTTTAAACTTCTTACAGTTTGAAACAATGGAAATTGTTAAACATTTTACAGAGTTTGAAAAAAATAGAACTTAAAAAAAAATCTAAAACAAAATAGTTAAAATTGAGAGAGTTTGAGAATGAAAACATGTGAGAATTACTTTCCTACACAGCAGTGTAGCAGTCTATACACCCTAAAGAACAAACAAAACCAAACCCCCCCCAAATCCTACTAAATATAATTTTAAAATCTGTTACAGAAAGCATTTAATTATTTGTAATGATTAATGGGCCTTCAAATTAGTAACTATCACTCAAAGCTAAAAATTAAATTAAAGCAGAAACTCAGAGAGGTGAAGGAACCATTAATCCACTGTTGATCTGGAGAGCATTTGCCAAACCAGATGAACTTGAGTTTAAGATGTCCTGGCCTCAGAGGCATGTGGGATAGGATACAAAGCTCTGAGCCCACCCAGAGCAAAGAGTCTAATAGGAGGGCATCCATATGTCTACATATGTGCATATGCTGGAACCCCACAGGCTATACCTTCAAAATAAGAGTAAATTAGACACCTCTTCCCAAAGGAGGCTAAAAGAATTTGCTTATATTAAAATCTGGTAATGAATGAAGGGGGAAAACATCTAAGAGAATATATGTAACAACAAGTTATTCCTTATGCAGATTGCAGCTGGAATTCACACAATCTGGATGATCTGATAAAACTTAAGGAGATTTAGTAAAGTGGTCCTAAGTTAAAAATAAACGTGCCCCAGGTAATTGACAGAAATAAATGCAAATCTCCTTTGAACAAACTGAGTTTCAATCATTACCTCAAAGAAGTCTCTTAAATCAAGTTCCCCTAAATATGATCTCACAGTCAAAAGGAGTAAAACATCAAACATGGTTAAGTGCAAAGCAGCAAAAACAATAGAGCAGAGAATCAGACCCAGAATGATACAGATGTTGAATTAGAAACACCATGGTAGGGGAGGGTATAGTGGTACAGCACATGGTTAGCATGTACAAGGTACTGGGTGCAATCCCCAGTACCTCCTCTAAAAGTAAGTAAATAAATAAATAAGCTTAATTATCTCCCTCCCCCCACAAAAAAAACTTCTAAAAATTTTTAGAAATTAAAAAATATAAAATAAAGACTGTAAAAATAATAATAATAAAAAAAGAAACACCGTGGGCTTTTTAAATAGGTTCAATACTTTTAAAGACATAAAAGGTGTTAAAATATAAATACAGAACGACAAACTATGCAAATGAACAAGCAGATCTAAAAAAAAGCATTTCAAAGTGACAAATATAATTCAATTTTTAAGAAAAACTCGAATGGATGCAATAGCAGATTATAAATAGCTGATAAGAAAAAATATAAAACAGAATCTAGATCTAATGAAATCACTAATATCTCTTTAAAACAAATCCAAGGAGAAACTGAAAGACTGAACAGTCCTATAATCATTAAATATTTTGAATCGGTAGCTAAAATGTTTATCACAACAGTTAAATTCTTTTCAAGGTTGATTCCAAACACATGTGGAATTTTTTTTTTTAATTTACCATGTGCTGATATATAAAGTAAGCCTCAAGCCCAAAAGATTCCATAGACTATCTTCACTGACCACAAAACAATTGTTAGAAATCAATGTTATAAAGACAATTTTTAAAATCCAAGTGTTATAGAATTTAGAAACACACTACAAAATATAACACAGGTCAAAGAAGAAATAATAATAAAAATTAGAAAATATTTATAATGAATGATAATTACAGAAGTTTACATTAAATTATGTGGGATGCAGTTATAGCAGAACATGCAGGGAGATTTTAAGCCTTAAATACTTAAGTTGATCTATAGATGCAATAAAATTCCAATCAAATATTGAAATGATTTTTTTTAGAAACTTGACAAACTGAGTCTAAAAAATATATGTGGAATTTTATATTGCCAAGAATATCCAAGACTTCTGAAAAAGAAGTTGAGGGCCTTGCCTTACCTGAAATCAAGAGATATTATTAAACTATATTAGTAAGACAATAAAGTATTGGCCTAGTGATAGACAAAGTGACCAATGGACAAAAATAGAAGTCCCAGAAAGCATCTAAAGTATATATGGAAACTTGGTTTATGATAAAGCTTTCAGTGAAAATCAGTGCAGAAGGGAGAGAGAGTTCAATAAATGGTGATGTGACATTTCATTCTCTAAATGGAAAAAAAAATTCTATAGGATTCCTATCTCACAGCAAACACAACAACCAATCAAGCTGAATTTAGGACTTAACTGTGAAGAGTGACTAAGAATACTTTCAGAAGAAAATATAAGAGACTATCTTTTTGAGTTTTGTTAAGGGGGGAATTTTAAAGACACAAAAATGTAAATAATAAAGGTAAATATTGATAAATTTGACTATGTTAACTTGACACTTTCTAGAGACAGTTTAAAAGAATGAAATAAAGCTACAGATTGAAAGAAGATACTTGAAACACACATGAGTGATACAATATTGGTATCTAGATTATACAAAGAACTCTTACAAATCAAGAACGAAAAGTATCCCAATTTAAAAAAAAAAAAAGAAAAAATTTAAAGAGGGACTTGGGGGAGAGTATAGCTCGTTGTTAGAGTGCATGCCTAGCATGCATGAGGTCCTAGATCCAATCCCCAGTACCTCCATTAAACAAACAAACAAACAAACAAACAAACAAACCTAATTACCCTCCCCAAATTTTTTTTGAAAATAAAGAGGAACTTAATAGAAGAGGAAATACAAGTGACCATTAATAACATGAGATAGCAATCAATTTATCAGTAACTGGGGAACAGCAAACTCAAACTACAAAGAAATACATACCATTGTACACTGACCAGCTAACAAAATTTAAAGATGTTGACAATATCATATACTGACTGGTTTTGGGGGAGGAATATAATAAAATTTTACAACTACTTTGGAGACAAATTTATCAGCATTTTGTAAAGTAAAATGTGCATACTCTGTGGGCCAGAAATTGATTACTTTAAGTATATGTCCTAGAGAAATTATGCACATATATCTCAGGATGCATTTACAAAAATGTTTATGTTGTACTGAGCATTGTTTATAATGTCAAAACAGTGAAACCCCCTACATGGAGATCAGCAGCAGGATGGAAAAATGGCATTGTGGCCTATTCATAATATGGAATAATGCTTAGCAGTGGAAATGGATGAAATGCAGTGGCAGGGAACAACGTACATGAATCTCTAGAACATAATGCCTGCCAAAAAAAAAAAAAAAGTTGCAGAGTAGTGTATATAGTATGTTTCAAAGCATACAGTTTAAAATCTTGTGACATTTGAATATTTTGAATTCTTTATTCGAATAAAGAGTTTCTTTATTCGAATAAAGAATTTCTTTATTCGAATAAAGAATTTTATTTTCAGGACTATAAATATATGTGATTAAATATTGAAAAAAATCAATGAGTTACTTCTGAGTGGGGAGGCAGTGGGGTTGAGAACAGAGTGGTTCTCACAAAGGATTGCATAGATAATATTCTTGGTAAACTGGTTGAGGGGGCAACATGGGGCAAACTGGTTGAGGGGGCAAAAATTCCTTGTATTACTGTTTTTCTCTTACATGTATTTTACAAGCGTTCTTCTGTATCTACTCAATATTTAATAAAACAATCCTAACAAAAAAGAGGAGCATGAGCATGAGTGTGCATTTCTGTGTTTACATAAGCAGATTGTTTGAGCCGACCTAATAAGTAGAGTAGGAGTAAGTTCTCCTCAGTGGACTGTGCCTGAGATTTAAAACTTATGAGTACTATGTTGGCCCAGGCATTATTGTCTCCATATTTACCTTAGAAGATGCAAAAGGCCACAGGGTAGGTAATTTCTGGAATCTTATTTACAAGGTCAAAATGACTTAAAGAAATCAGCATGCATTCAACCATAATTTTTGTTTCTTGCCTCATAGATCAATAGAAAGTAACAAGAAATTGGTATGTTACCAAGGTTCTGCAGCTTTGGAGGAGAAAGTGCTATAGGCTCACAAAGAGAACCGTATTTTTTATTCTGGGGAGAAAATTTATGAACTATTGAAATGGTTCTCTTCCTCAAACAGCTACCTTTTTCTCATTATGGTAGTTCATTCTTATTCTTACTGAATTTCTCATTTTTTCTCGTCATCTAACACATGTGCTATTGAAAAATGTTGGGAAAGAAACCCATTCGCCTGAATGTTGACAGTTTTAAAATCAGTAAGAAAAATAGCAATATATGGATTCGGATTTGAATAATTACTATTTACAAATCTCCTTCTCCATGTTTGTACTATGCCTTGATATGAAATTCAATTCTTTACTGCCAAAACGGGCACTAGAGAGAGAAAAAATATGTGTGTTAAAGTCATTCCAAATATTGAGACAAAGTAGTATTACCTCTGCCAAATTGAGGTATAATCTGAACGTTTGGGTTTTAAAATATTAGTACATTCTTAAAGTACATATCGAAGTATAATATATACTCCATTTGGATTCTGAATCAGTATTGACAATTTCAAGTATTTAACATGTTTACTAATACTCAGGAAAATAAAGGATAATTAATGTAAATACAAATAAAGCTTGGGTGATATTCTTTTACATGACAAGTCTCCCACATTCAGACCAGCCCACATTCAAGGAGAGGGAAAGTAGCCTCCACCTCTTAATGAAAGAAGTGTCAAAGAATTTGTGAGTATGATTTAAAACCACTTCTGTTTTCTCACTGATGAAGATGAAAAATCGTGTAGTGATCTGATCAACAGGGTTCTAAAGGATTAAAGAGAGTACAGCCAAGAGTATATACCAACAAAGCAAACTTAACTCTGTTGTGCAATATTTCCTTGAAGCACTCAGAGGTAGTTTACTGTATAATCAAGATTGTTCTAAGATTTATGTCAGATAATGTTTTGCCTATGTTTTCTTCTAAGAGGTTGTCTTATGTTTAAGTCTTTAAGCCATTTTGAGTTTATTTTTGTGAATGGTGTGAGGGAGTATTCTAACTTCATTGGTTTACATGCAGTTGTCCAGTAATCTTAGTAGTGTTCCCCTGGGGCAGTCTACCCAGACAATAGAAATAAAAGCAAAAATAAACAAATAGGACCTAATTAAACTTTGCACAGGAAAGGAAACCATAAGCAAAACAAAAAGTCAACCTATGGAATGGGAGAAAATATTTGCAAAAGATGAAATTGACAAGGGCCTAATTTCCCGAATATATAAATAGCTCATACAACTCCATAACAAAAAACCAAACAACCCAATCCAAAAATGGGTAGAAGACCTAAACAAGCAATTCTCCAACGAAGACATACAAATGGCCAATAGGCACACAAAAAAATGCTCAATATTACTAATTATCAGAGAAATGCAAATCAAAACTACAGTAAGGTATCACCTCATACCAGTCAGAATGGTCATCATTCAAAAGTCCACAAATGATAAATGCTGGAGAGGGTGTGGAGAAAAGGAAACCCTCTTACACTGTTGGTGGGAATGTAGTTTTGTGCAGCCATTATGGAAAACAGTATGGAGATTCCTCAAAAGACTAAAAATAGACTTACTATATGATCTAGCAATCCTACTCCTGGGTGTATAGCCAGAGGGGACCTTAATTCAAAAAGATACATGCACCCCAATGTTCATAGCAGCACTATTTACAATAGCCAAGACATGGAAACAACCTAAATGTCCGTTGACAGATGACTGGATAAGTGGATAACAAAGCTGTGGTATATTTATACAATGGAATACTACTCAGCCATAAAAAATAGTAAAATAATGCCATTTGCAGCAACATGCATGGACCTGGAGAATGTTATTCTAAGTGAAGTAAGCCAGAAAGAGAAAGAAAAATACCATAGAATCTGAAGAAAAAAAAAAAAAAAAGACAAACGAACTTATCTACAAAACAGAAACAGACTCACAGACATAGAAAATCAACTTATGGCTATCAGAGGGGTAAGGGGATGGGAAGGGATAAACTGGGAATCGAGATTTGCAGATACTAACTAATATATATATATAAAATAAACAAACAAGTTCATACTGTATAGCACAGGGAACTATATTCAATATCTTGTAGTAATTTATGGTGAAAAAGACTATGAAAACAAATATATATATATTCATGTATGACTGAAGCATTGTGCTGTGCACCAGAAATTGGCACAACATTGTAAACATTGTATATATATGCACACACACACACAAAGTGATTGTTCTCCTAACCTTTGCAAGAGAACAACTGTTTTCCTCTCTGTTTCCAACCCCAGCTACCAAAGCCATCAGCTAGCCAATGTTGCCATCTTTCCCTGAGAGTGCCCTTTATCCAATCCCTGCCTTTCCCCCATTACTATGCAAAGCCCTTGTGGTAGACATCTCATATACAGCTGTGTTATCTGGCTGTCCACTGGAGCTGGCACAAGGCCTACTCTCCTTGAAAGCTTAGCACTCAAAAGGACAGAAGGTGTGTGTAATTCAAAATTTAGCCTTATGTGCTCACATCTAATGGGGCTCAGGTTATCTGATGTTCATGGTATATTTTTTTCCTTTGTGCCTTAACTGCCTCTTGAAGCCATTTATAATTGCTACAAGTTTGTTTTTAAAAGTGTTTTATTTTTATACAATTTTAAAGGTTAATTTCCATTTACAATTATTACAAAATATTGGCCTATTCCCTATGTTGTACCATACATCCTTGAGCCTGTCTTATACCCAACAGTTTCTACCTCCTGCTCCCCCACCTTTTTACTCCATACCGTGCTCCTTTTCCCCACTGGTAACCACTAGCTTGTCCCCTTTATCTGTGAGTCAGTTTCTTTTTTGTTATATTCACTAGTTTGTTGTATTTTTGGATTCCACATATAAGTGATATCACATAGTGTTTGTCTTCCTCTGTCTGACTGACTTCAGTTAGCACAATGTCCTCCAAGCCCATCCATGTTGCTGCAAATGGTAAAATTTCTTTCCTTTTTATGGCTGAGTACCTATACATTTATTTTTAAAATGCTGAGCAACGTACTACAAAAACATATTGTACAAGTATTCAATAAAAAAAAATTACCATAAAAATGTCATCCCAGGTCCTCACTTTTCCAAAGTTTTCATGTGCTCCAGGGCTAAGGTAACTTTCAGGTCACATGGGAGGGCCCTGCACTGTATTGTTCCCAAGAACAGGAACTAGAAAGGACTGTTGTGGCAAAGCCACTAGTCTGTTCATTTCCTTCTGTACGCAGTTGAACTGCATTTCCCAGCCCCTTTTGAGGTTAGGTAGAGTCCATGTGACTAAGTTCTGAGACCAGTGGAATATCTGCAGAGTGATGCAGGGTACTTCCAGGCCTGGTTACAAAACTTTCTCCCTATCCCACTTTCTTTCCCTTCTGTGGAAGTCTTGCAGGCCAAGTATTGAATATGAGGGAATTACGAGGAAGCGTTAAAAGATGGAAGAAACTTAGGTGTATGAATGGCCATGTCAAGAAAACTTGTCCCCAACTGTCTGTATTACACTATGATTCCATCTCAGAGAGAAATACAATTTAATTGAATCAAGGCTTTGAGATTTCAAATATTATTTATTATAGCATTACATTTATTGAATACCATCTCTTCTAGTTATTTTGGTAGAATAGGAGTCCAGTAAAGTCTGGTGCATGTGAGTTGAGGTGCAGACGTTTTCCCAAAACCCAGGAATAACCAACTGGGTATAGTAAAGAGAGAAATAACCAATGAATGATTCTCGGGATGATCTTTAAGTAAGAACTACAAAATTGTTCAGGAATATACACTACCATTTCAAATGCAAAGAAAGGACAGCCTACCTCACAGAAATGAAAAGAAGAGAAAGGCTCTGAGTATCTTGCTAAGACTCAGAGCAAAGTTTATATAATTGATCCACCCTAAGGCTGCTGGGAGTAGAGGCAGAAGATGTTCTGTGGGAACTGTTTCCAGACTATCATATTTCCACAGTGGAAGGAGAAACAGAAAGTCCCCTGCACCTTCCACATAAGTCAATGTCCTTGACCTCTTGTGGGTGTAGCAAAATGCATGTATGTTTGGAGGGTGAGGAAGAACTGAGGTCCACTAGAGATCAATAATTGAAAAAAGTATCAGTTTCCTTTGTCCTTCCTCAAATTATACCATGTTAAGGGTCCCCTACTCTGTCATTTTATCATATTTAGCCTGTGGAAGAGAATGCAGGGGAGACCATGAAACCAAGTGTAGACCAAGTAGTTCTGTCCATCTGCACTGTGAGTTTCAATTACATTATTCATAAAGCTTCTTTTTTGCTCTTCTGAGAACTTACCTTCCTTACGTCTTGGACATTTACACCTCTATCAACACACTGTATAGAGAAGTAGACATATATAGATGTAGATACAGATATAGATCTTGAGCATCTAATCAAAAGCAAGAATGGCTACTCTGTTTAGCCTTGGAAAGTGTTTGTGCATCCTTTCCAGAGTGCCCCTGCTAATTTCTAGTAGGAGCGATTCCACCACAGGATTAAGGACCTAATAAAACTAACAAGCTCTAAATTAAATTGCTTTGCAGTTTTTCCTGTCTTTCCAGTGAAATAGTACTTCCTAATACTTTCTGTTAATCAGGATAAAATTCCAGTACACATCACGCATTTAACCTACAATTTATTCTTACAGTAATTTTATATGGAATTTATGGACCAGAGTCCATAGTTCAATCATCTAATCTCTTTTCTTATTTCCAGTTTATTTTACTGTTCTGAGGGGGGAAAACGCAAATGCTTGACAAGAGACTCCAATCAGAAATCATTTATCAGTATTTGTACTTGATGAGGCACAAAATTATACCGGAAGTTTGACCTTGTAATGACGGATTCTTGTGTCAACTACAAAACACAGACTATCCATGGGCTCATATTGTAGAGTCTACTGGTCTCCTTCCCATTAACTGACTCCTGGAACTTTGTAAGTTTAAATTTCATCATTCCTATAAAATTTTTTGGAGGGGGAGGGTATAGCTCAGTGGTAGAGAGTGTGCTTAGCGTGCACAAGGTCCTGGGTTCAATCCTCAGTACCTCCATTAAACAAACAAACAAACAAACAAACAAACCTAATTACCATGTCCCCCCCCAAAACAACAAAAACAACAACAAAAACAAAAACAAACAAAAAACAACAACAACAAAAGTAAAAAAAATTTTGAACTCTAGCTTAGCTCTGGATATTTGGATGCTGTGTAGTAAAGAATTAGTCTTACCCAAATTGAAGTCCAGCCTTTGCCCTCAGCTCCTGGGAGGTGATCTCTGAGCTCTTAGAATGTCTTGCCTGCTAAGAGTGACTTTGTTTACCTGGGGAGCGTTGAGCCACACTAGATGGTCCGACAATGTGACTTATGGTAGAAACTTTGGGCATGTAGTATCAGCTTGACCTCCAGAGAGGATGGGGACAAAAGACCAGCCACATGTCAGGAGTCAACCATGTTTCTGTTGACTGAGTTCCAATAACAACTGGACAACAAGGCCCAGGTGAGCTTCCTTGGGTGACAATATTTTGTATGTATTGCTACACATTTTTGTCAAGAAAAATTAATACTGCTTATGACTCCACTGGGAGAGGACGACTGGAAGCTTCATACTTGGAACTTTCCTAGACATTGCCCCATGTGTCTCTTCCCTTGGCTGATTTTAATCCATATCCTTTAACTGTAATACACTGTAACCAGGAGTGTAGCAGCTTTCAATGAGTTCTTTGAGTCCCTTGAGCCAATTATTGAAACTGAGGGTGTCTCTGGAGACTCCAAAAATGAAACTGGGATCAGATGTGAGGGTGGTCTTGGAGGTCCTCAAACTTGCAGTTGGTGCCAGAAGTGAGGGTGGTTTGGGGGATGCCAAACTACAAACACCATGCCAAATGTTTTCAGAATGTACATTTCTAATCAAGAACACGGTGCCATAAATGGGAACAATTACTGACAAACCTCGATTCTCCACAATGTCACTTCTTCGCCTACTGCATCCCTAAGAATTCCTTGCCTTCCCTGCCACTAACTCTTTATAGCAGAATGTCCACGGTCTCACAGAAGTACCATAAAACTAGCTTTCAGATAAAATAATAACTCAAAGTTTTTTTCTCAATGATTTTCACCTTGTAACTGAGGATGGATTCCTGCAAAGAACAATGGCCTCAGGATATAATTAAATTATACTTAATTGTGCAGCCAGAGACAAATGTATTGTGATAACTGTTAGCTAATGGCATCTCATTTGCCATCCTGTACTTTCTCCATTGAAATAGTGGTAAAGAAAAACCATGGAGAGGAATGTAAGTTGCAACAAGACTGGAAATTAATAACTCCCAGACTCCAGGAGGTGTTTCTATTAAACAAGAAATCAGTTTGAAAATGTAATGTGTTAGTCAAGTCTAAGTCAAGAAAACAAACATCTCTAGGTTTTCCAAAAGGAGAGATTTAATAAAGGAAATTGGCTACACAGCTGATGGAAAAACAGAGAAGCAAAATATAGGAGAGTGATGCAACTCAAAAGTGGGTAAGGGCAAGAGGCTCCTAGGAAGGGATCATCAGGCGAAGGCAGGAACCAGGGAAGGATCTGCAAGATGAAAGTGGATGGAGCTGTCTGTTGAAAGCTGGGGTTTGAAGGGACCAGAGTCATGAAGGAGCTACAGTCCCTGCCAGAGGCAATGCCCGAAGCAGAGAGAGAGAATTACCTCAGCTTCTCATTTCCTCCCATATTTCAATCTCCCATTCATGTCTCTTTTGCAGAACCCAACCAGAAGCCAACTAATGTGGAAATGTGGGTCACCCAGCCTGTAAGGGTCTGCTCCCTGCCATATAGAGTGGAACAAGGGAAGGTGAACACTAGAGCTCAAAGAAAATAGGCAAATGACCAGCATACTACTGGAGGCCCAGGCACAAGCTAACCTGCAGGTTTAAACACCAAAAATATAAAAGAAAAAAAATGCTTGCCAATTGCTTGAGGTATTCACCACCCTATCTCACAGACACAGAACCAACCTAACCAAGAAACAAGATAGCAGCCAATACAGACATGCATACAAGTTGGCCAGGAGTGTTGTTCCACCCAATATATTGCCTTTAAAAAAAAATCTTTTCAAGACTTTAAGTTATTAGAAATGGAACATGACCAGTACTCAAACCCAAGGTGATAGCAAATTGCCTTCTGAAAATTTAATCTAAGCTATGCACACCAGAATCTATGGGGTTTTACAAAATATTTTAGTGAAATAAATAAGTTAAATAAATAAATTCATACATACATAAAATAGAAGAACCACAACATCCTAGAATGCTTCTACTTATCCAGGAATCAATTAGTCTCTATAACATAAATTTACAGGAGCAAGAGAAAATCCCTTCTTAGTTAAGAGAGGTCCAATGGATTAATGGTTGTTGGACTCCAGGTGTTTGATTAGGACCTATGTATGTTATTTGTCATTCAGCTCAATATCACAAAGGAGGATGCTCTTAGATCTCAGTTGGACAGTGAGAGAGGATAAGGGGAATTCACGTTGTGCCTGGATTGAACGTTATCATTTAGTGATATGTGTAAAAAAGTGGGTCCTGCTAAAAAATTTTGATTATATCAGACAAGGGGAATATTAACTTGACAGTTCAGGAGATAATTATACTTTCTTAAACCTGAGCTACCTGTTACAAACACAACTTTTGGAAAGAAATCATTGGTTGTTCTCAAGGAAAATTTTTTTAAAATATAGATTGTAATAAGAAGAAAAAAAGGTGAGATGATAGGAACCTTGGCTGAAATGACGAAGGACAAAGCGTTGCATAAGACATAGGCTCATATGAAGAGGAAAGTAGCTGAGAGAGAAAAAGACATCAAGAGATGTAACAATGTAATGATAAAATTTAAATTTACAGTGCAATCAGGAAAAGACAGATTTAATACTGTAGGAAAGCAAGTCAGTGATGAGAAAAACAGATTTGAGAAGGATTCACTGAAGACAGAAAAAATAGGCAAAAGATGATATCAAAGAAAGGGAAGATAAGTATGAAGACAAGAGCATAGAGCTTACCTGAAGAAAATCAGTGTTCCTGAAGAAGAAACAAAAGACACAGTACAATAATTGGTGGTACAACAGAAGAAGATGGTCTTCAATTGCTGAGTACAAAGTATGATTAATGAATAGACACTCATATCTGACATATTCTGGTGCAAGTTTTGAATTTTGAGAAAAAAAGAAAAACGTGCCTGGGCAGATAAAACAGGTTACCTAGAAAAGAATTAGAATCGAACCAGCCTCCTATTTCCCCCTGTGCCATTAAATTCCACAAGGCAAGCAACAGCATCCATGTAATTTTGAGAGGAAAAAGCTTGGGAGTTAAAAATTCTATTTCAGGTGAATTTGCTATTGTAGTAGATGCTGTAGATCTCTGACTTCAAGACAGAAATACTCATTCTCTCAAATGCTGGGAGTGTTGGCTGCTGAGGCCTCCAAGCTGCATCTCTCTCTAGGAATTGTCTTCAGCAGATGGGAAGTCGCAACTAGACTCCTTCAGGTGGCAGACCACCCACATCACTGGTCCATGCAGAGGTACAAAGGTCTAGTCTCTTGCTCCAAAATTTGGGGCAACTCTGAAGGACCACCCCATCTCTGGAGCTTTCCATGGGACTGGCTGAAATCTCTGTTACAAGTGCCTGACAGTTCATCTTCCTCTGCGCATCCTGCTTCCCTCACTGCCCTACAACTCTTGTTCTCAAGATCACTCCTCAGTCAACCTCTGCCATATACATCTTTGTCTTAGAGTCTGTTTCCGGGGGTCCTGCCCTAAGACAATATTCATTTAACAAAAGGGAAATACTTATTCCAGTACCAACTGAAGAATGAAAATAAATAGCTTAAGAAAGGAAAGTAGTGCTATAATACTTGGAATTTAAGCACTGAAACTAGTTAATCATACAGTTATTGTTGGAAGCAGGCTTACAAAAGAGAATGAAAATATAAAAAAATAATTTTTGGAAGAGATTAGATATAGGTTAAACACATATTTAGTGATGATTGTCTGGCTTTAAAATTCCAGATTACATGTTCTAAGACTAGAAGGTATGGAAGGAAGGGCTGGGGAAAGAAAAGACTTCTATGTTTCTTATCTTACATAGGTAGCAGTTGAGATTGAAAGAGTAAAAGGATACTCTGTATTGCCTGAATTGAATAAATAGAAAGCTATAAACTTAAATATAATTCTGATATACTTAGAAGCATAAAAGTTGAAAAAATTAAAGTATCCACTTTTGTTGAAGATGATGAAACATTTATTATCATACTGTCAGTAGGGGTACAAATTGATAAAGCCTTTCTAGAAATATATATGTATATTTATCACTTCCAGTTATATGGCAATCTTTCAATGTAAATGCTGACTCTGGAGTATAAAGATGCATGTAAAGTTTATTGAAGCATTTTTTTTCTGAGTGAAAAACTGGAAATAACCTAAAACTTATCAATATGAAAGCTGTGAATTAAATTCTTATTTATACAACGGGATATGATGAACCTATTAAAAAAGAATCAACTCTGTTTAAAGGCACTATTATAGACTGATCTCCATGATATCAATGAATCAAAACCCAGTTATAGTGCAATGTATCTTATATAAATAAAGTTATAGCTGTATTTTTGACATGTTCATGAATGCACCTAAAAGCATAGAAAGGAACTGGAAGGATAATCACTGAATTGATCAGATTTTCTCTGGGGGAGAAATGAAGTTGACAGGCTTTGTGAGACTGAGTGGGGCAATTTGATTTATCTACATTCTTGGAATTTTTCACAATGGTAGTGTGTTCATGCATTATGTATATATTCCAAAATGTATAAAAATAACTTTTTCATAATCAGGAAAGGCTTAATTACTCAAAAGCTAATGTTAATAATATTGGCTAAAATACTTTGAAATAATGTACAGATTTTTCCATCACAAAATATATAAAAATTAATTCTTGATGGATTAAAGAGTTAGATAAAATGGAACCAAGAAAAAATAAAATCTTTAAACAAATTACAAAAATATGTATATTTGTAGGAAAAAAGTAGAATTTAACAAAGAAACAAAAAGTAACCTTTAAATGGTAAAGTTAAAAAAAAACAAAAATATTTGCCCACTTACAATTCATAAGAACAGGACATCCATTATAATTGCATCACAATTGTGGTTCTGGGCATATTGGTAGTCAAAATAAACAATCAAAAACAGAACAACAACAGCAATAACAAAAACAACAAAACACTGGAATTAGAATTTCCATTCTTCATAAGTAAAAAAGAAAGCCAACAGTACTTCAGTGGAAGTGAACCATTTACTCTAAAATATATTTTTGAGATGTGAGACACTGGATGATGTTGACAAGAATGTCTCTTGTATTGAGGAGTGGACTCTGTAACAACTCACTGAAATTTGAAGGCATAACACGAAGACACAAGTCAATGTAAACAGCTTCATAGTGGAGGACAAGACAGTTCAGTACAATTATGTAGCTTTAATGGTCTGACTTGAACCAAGTATAAGTTTTAGGCTGTCTAGCAAAATAGATAGCCTGAATGTCCTTTCAACAATCTTCCATAAGAACCAGTTCCTTCAACTGGGCTTTTGATAAAATGTGTGATGTGGGCTCTTTGTATCATACTGTGTTTGGGAATATAAACCATACATACGAGTATCATGTGAGTAGCACCAATTACCAGAAAAAAAAGTAGTTCAAAGGAGGGAGAGGTGACTTTCTATTGGAATAACAGAGATAAACTATATGCTGGAGCTATGCTTTGAATTAGGCTTTAAAGGATTAGGAAGGTTTTCAGAGGTTGAAGTTTGGGGGGATGGGAGTAAACGTTGCATGCCTAGGAGCAGGATAGCTATACTGAAAAGTACACTAGACTTGAAGTTAAGAGACCTAGGTGATAGACTGACAATCTATAATAGGCATGAATGAAACAACTGAGCTGAGAAAGTAGAAGGAAAGTTTGGTGGAACACTGAAGTAGAGCTGCTGAATTGAAGCATAAATTTTGTGAAAGAGGACAATAAAGGTGGAGAGTGGGGTGGTTTGGACCATGAGATGATAGCAGTCAATAAGTTATTTTCTACTATGCTTCCAGATTCCACACAAGGTTCTTGGGAAATGGGCAAGGATAGCATATTCTTTGTAAATAAGCTATAAAGAAGCTTCAGAATCATTTGGCCAACTCATTGACTTCATAGAGGAATCTAAAGTCCACATCCATGGAGGTAAAGCAAATCACTCAAGTTGACCAGGTGGGAGGAAAGGCCAGACTTAGAATCCAGCAGTCTGAGTTTTTCTTAATTCATAGGTTATTGATAATCCTTTTTTTTTTTTTTTTTTTTTTTACTGAGGATTTTCCTCTTGTAATGTTTCTTTCATGAAGCCAGAACCATGCTGAAAAGATGCCAGACTATTGGATGATGAGGGAGATCCTAGATGTTCCTGATCCAGCTAAGCTCAGAGTAGAAACCCTTCTAATTTTAAGTCATTACATTTTGAGGTTGTTTGTTACACAGCAATACTAACAGCAGAAAGACATGACTAGTATATTTTCTAGGTTTCTTTTCTAGCAAGAATCTGTTCTACCCCATTCCTATCTTCTCTCACCCCAGTGAACTTTTCCCCCAAGAGGCTGATTGTCCCATTACAACTTGCTCCCCCCAGAGCACTCACTACTTCTCAACTCCACTATCTTAACTGCACCTTATCTATCCCCTTCCCGCTTAGGTTACACGCTGTGTAAAAATGGAAACATGACAAGTAGATGCTATTTCTCTCTAATAAGAACACAGCAGGGAGAAGGTTGGCCCTGCTCCATCTCATTACCACAATCGTTAGTGGGGACACAGGTGAGTAATTACAAGATGTTGGCTATTCCCCAGATTTCTCCTCTCTCAGAACATAGCAGGAGGATGCTCGGCCATGGGTCACTGATGTCTTCAGCAAGTGAGCCTTCTGACCTTCCCTCCTCTGTATCCCTCCTTACCCTTCTCCCCTCATCCAGGGTAGTCTGTGTCAATGGATCCCTGATCACACCAAATGCCACAGGCAGACCTAGCACGTATTTTCCCTATGTAGTTGTCATTACTTCACCCTAGAAGAGTTTGTCAAAAGTACCCTTGGGTGACATCATGGGTTGATTTGGGGGACAGAGAGGGAAAGGAAGGCAGAAGAGTTCACACTTTCTTCTACTTCATATGTTAGAGTTCCTCTACAAAGAAAATGTCTGAAAACCACAACCCTAAAGCTCAGTTCCCCAAAGCTCTCAAAGAACGGAACAAAGCCAAATTTTTTGAGAGAAGTCAGTCTTTCCTATGGAGCTGCACCCAGTGCCTTGGGTCCTGGCACAATCCAACTTGAAGAAGCAAAGGGATATTGTTTCACAGAGGTCAGTTTATGACTCTTCCCCTACCCTTGAGATGGCTTTATATTTTTATTTTCTGAGAAAATGGTTTTGTAGGATATCAACAGATTTAAATTATATAAATATCTCACACATAATATTAACTCAAAAATAATATCAACATCTCTGGTTACACATTCACAAGGATCTGAAAGAAGTTTAGATGTTCACTGGGAAACTTCAGTGAGCATGATTAGGTGGCATTTTGACTGTTATTGTTTGTTCCTAGGGAATTTAAAACATTTGAAAGAGCTTCTCTCAAAACGTAGAACTGAATATGAAAAGCATCTGGGATCCTGAGTTAACTTTATAGACAAATCAAAATAATTCAGTTAGTAATGAGCATTAGCTGGTTTCCTCACCACTTCTACACTTCACATACAGAATCTGACTTGGTGAAACAGGATTTCACCTTAGGTGATTTTAGTAGGTGTTCATATAATACATCATACAAATTAGGGTAATTTTGAGACTAAAAGCAGGTTCCACCAGTAACTACTCCATGACAACAGGCACAAAATGGGATTGTCCTGGGCAAACCTGGATGCATGTTTTCCCTAAATTTGAAGAATATAAGAAAGGACGCTGCACTAAAAAATATCCCTACAACTTCTTATGACACTCTTCACCATAGGAGCGTCATTACAGGGAATCCTTTTAATGTGCAATACCTTCAAGGAGAACAAGACTTGTTTCTATCAGTCACTCTTTAATGTAAATACAAAGATGAATTTCTTCCTTTTTGACAGGTGACAAAAATCAAAGCACTGAAAAAAGAAGAATTTTTAAAGGGAAGTAAAAGAGGTTGGAACATCACTAGACCCTATTTTAGGAGGATTGGACTGGTAGGGTGTCCTCGTTGGGAAATCACAATAGAGTTGGGTTTCTGACTCCAATCAGAGAGTCTAAAAAGGTATATAACAGGTACAGAGGGCAAACTCCATTTAGGATACAAACTTTTCTCAAGTTATCCCAGGCAACCTTTCTTATACTAAGGTCTACCCATCCTATGTTCAGTGCTGACACAGACCAAAGAGTGCGTAAGTGGAAAATCTAGGGAAAAAGCAACTGAGGTTTATTGTATTTTATAGTTTACTTGCACTGGATACAACAGACCTAGAAAGTTTAAACATGAAACAATAAAATTTTAAAAATTAAATTCATATTGTCCAGGTGAAAATCTAGTGAATTAACCTGTTGTGATATCAGTTTCTAAAAGAGGTCCTCTAAAGTGGTATTTCTTTGAGTTAACACTTCTGCTTGATTCTAAGGGGTAGAGAGTGTGAGTGGGAAGTAGGGGGAAGGAGAAGAGGTGTCCAGGAGCTTAGTCTACAAGCTACATTAGCCAGCTCCATTACCACACATATGCCAACTTCAGTGATGGAAACTGATGCAGACTGGTTAATAATTCAACAAATTGGATTCAGATGGGGTAATTCAGTAGATATTTATATATAAGCCAAGATCTGGTATCTATATTTAGTTTCCACCCTCTTACCTTGGGGAACTGGTACAGCATGATTTGAATTGTCTTTAGTTCATTTTGTTAAATAAACATTTTATTTTGAAATACTTTAAGATTTACAGAAAATTAGAGAGTACAGAGAATTCCCATATACCCCACACTCTGCTTCCTCTGTTATTAACATCTTGTGTTACTATGGTACATTTGTCACAATTAATGAATCAATATATATAGTATTACTAAATTTATTCATATTTTTGACCCAATATCCCTTTTCTGTTCCAGGATCCCATCCTGGACACTATATGACATGTAGTCATCATGCCTCCTTAGACTCCTCTTTGCTGTAACAGTTTCTAAGATTTTCCTTGTTTTTGATGACTTTGACAGTTTTGAGGAGTATTGGTCAGATATTTTGTAGACTGTCCCTCAATTGGGATTTTTCTGATGTTTTTTCTGATGATTGAACTCGGGTTATGTGTTTTGGGGAGGAAGACCACAGAGGTGAGGTGCCATTCTCATTACATCATATCAAGGGTGCATGTTGTCAACATAACTAATCACTGTTGATGTTAACTTTGATCATCTGTCTGACACAGCGTTTGCCATGTTTCTTCACTGTAAACTACTCTTTTTTTTATCTCCTCTCTTTCCATACTGTACTCTTTGGAAGCAATTCATTAGGGGTAGCCTGTACTCAGGGAGTAAAGAGTTCTGTTCTGCCTCCTCAATTGAGATAAAGTAGCTACATAAATTATTTGGAATCCTTCTGCGTAGAAGATTTGTCTATTCTCTCTCATTTTTTTGTTTGTTCATTCAATCACTCATATCAGTATGGACTCATGTTTATTTTATACTTTGGATTATAATGTAGCACCTCTTTATTTTATTGCTCAAATTGTTCCAGCTTTGGACATTGGTAGCTTTTTTCACCTGATTCCTGTGTCCCTTTGACATATCCCATCATTGTGGTTAGTTTTATTTGAGCACTTCCTTATTCTCTGGCACTACAAGATGCTCCTGATTCCTCTTGTATATTTCATGCCCCAGCCCTAGAATCACTCATTCTTCCAAGGAGCCATGGTTCCTTTTATTGAAGAATGGTATTAGAAACTAAGATCTGAATTTTTATCCTTGTTCTGAAGGACATTTTAAAGGAGTCTTTCCAGTTGACATGTTACTAGCAGCGTTTACATTGCCTAGTTGTTTTTATATTTATTAAAGAAACACATTTTTAAGGACATGTGGTGAAGTTGGAAAATAGTTCTTTGGATGCTTAAGAGGTGAAAAATTATTGAGGATTTTAAGGAAAGTTTTTTTTCCTTTTTAAAGTTTATTTATTTTTTATTTTTATTTTTTGTAGAGTTTCTTACATTTCTCCTTTAAATCATCACTTTAGTTTCTACAATCTTTCACTTTTTTTTTCAATGGAGGTACTAGGGATTGAACCCAGGACCTCAGGCATGCTAAGCATGCACTCTACCACTGAGCTATTACCCTCCCCACTTAAGGAAACTTTTAATTTCATTTTAATATATCTAAACAAGAATTTGAGAAGTTGAATAAGGATTGAAGAGAAAAGGAGGGGGGAAATGTCTGGGAAATGATATGTAGGTGTTTGATTGATTGATTGATTGATTTTACTAATATGTTGTTGGCCTGTGCAGTATATGAAAAAAAAAAATGAAACACACTCCTTTAGTTGAAAGTAAATGCTGAGCCTCCCACAGGGTGATGAAGTGATGTTTCTATTCCTAAATTCTAGTATTTCAGTGGCAGCACCAGGCTATTTATAGGTCAGCCCTAAGAGTCCCAACCTGGATGGGAAAGTGCTAGGAGACATTTCTTCGATTGTGAAGACATTCATTTATCTTTATCAAATATGTGAGCAGGGGACTTAGGAATCATCTTTACCCTTTTACTGGTTGTATAACTATGGACAAGTTGTTTGGACTCTCTAGACTCACTTCCTCATCTGCAGAAGTGTAGGCACAATAATACCTACCTCTGTGAGGATTAAAAAATAAAATAAAATGTATTAAAACACTCAGAAAAACACATAGCATAATATAGATGCTAATAGATGCTTGCTATCTTTCAGTGAATGAAGGGAGGCTTTTGGTCCCACAGGCCTCCAGGCACACCAGAGCATCCTAGAAGCTACTGTTGATCTTGAGCATCATAATAGGAGATTGAAGCATAAGTGAGATGAATCCCAACACCCCAATTATTTCTATTAATGAAATCCCTTTTAGGTGGGAGGAGTTGGGGGTTTAGGGGACTGTATCTTAGAAAAATCACACTTCATAGTGTAGTCAAAACATTTCCAAAATAATCAGGAATCTGACTTGAAAGTCTGGGTATTAACTCAGCACTCCTTGTTCTTCCCTTTCAGAGGGAGAACAGATTCCCAAGATGAGTTTATTGCTTTCACTTGCCTCATGCAATATCCCTAGAGACATATGTTCACAGTCTGGAAGCAGACCCATTACTACACTGCAGTGGAGTGGGGGAAGGAGGAGAAGGAAAGAGGGCAGTTCTTTGTCACTAACTGCTTGATCGATTACAAATGATTGTGGTGAACTGCTGTTAGGGAGTGTTCATTAAGAAGATGACTATGTCCTTTATGATAAAGGTAATTTTAGTTTGAATTTTACAATAACGCATTTGAGCAATTCCATCCCCCCTCGAAATCACCTTAGCTGAGAAGTCTTACTGTGTTAAGAACCACAAGACTGCTAAAGAAAAAAGGTCTTTAATATTTAATAATAGGCAAGCTGTAGCTTTTAAGCACACACTGTCATCCTGCCTAAACGCAGGCCCTATAACCCAGGAAAGCAAATAACACGTGGCTGCTAGTCCCTCTGCTTTTCTTTGTAAAGTATTTCTGTGAAAGTATCCCTATTGTAAGACTGAAGGCACTGCCCAGAAATAAGGTGGCGTGGAAGGAGCGCGGTCTAGGAGTAATAGAGCTAATCTCCATTCTAGCAATACCCTAACCTTGCAATCGGGGTAAATTACTTCTCTTGATACGTTTTTCTAATTCTGAGATGTAATCAGGACTAACCCCCCAAACTAATGGCTTTCAACCCTGAATCCACGCCTGTATTCAATATGCCACTCTATCACTATTTTATAGCTGTTTCAATTTCTTGTTCCTTCATCCAAAACACTTCATTTTTCCCTCTGTTACAGCTCTAGTCATGCACACACAGTAGTATAGTCATTTAAACATGACAAGGAAATTGTTTGCTTGCCTTGTTATTTCTACCATTTTGCATAGTATTCCACATATTGTAAGTACTCAATTACCGCTCACTGAATTGATGAACTCTATGCTTGTAACTTTTTTCTGCAAGTCTTAAAATTAAAATTTGTGTTTACACCCACAGAGAAAATAGTGTGCAACGTGGCGCTCCACACACTCTTGCCTTGCTTGATTCTCTATCGCTACTTGTCAGCCATTTTGGCAATGTGTGCTTGAGTAACCCCTGTCTCTTCGGGTCACAACGCACGATTTTGGAGAGGACTTTTAGTCATGTGCGTAAGAGTAGCAATTATGACAATACTCACTGGATTGAAACACTGCACCAGAAAAGTCGCTAGGACCTCGAGCCATCCTCTACCCAAGTCCCCTCTTCCCCCACCTCCCTTCACTGAATCAGTATAATCTCATGACTTCTTATTGGCTTTTAGCATTTTCCTATTGCATCTGTTGGTGCCACATCTTTCTGAACTTATGAGGTTTTAACTGTCAGGTGTTGCACTAGGGTTTGTCATCATCTTCACTGCCAGTATGGACCTAGTGTCCCTGGGCCCTTTGCTGCTCTGTGCTCCTCCACCTCAACACACACACACACACACACACACACACACACACACACACACACACACACACACACATTGACTGTGTTCTCAATTGGGAGGGCTTTCTTACCAACAGCATTACAGCTCTTTTAATTAAGAGTTTGCTTTCCCAATTTTATGCACATCTTGCCCTCCTATAGAGACATAGATCAGCTCTCTTACGATAAGTTAGGAGATTTGAGCATGTCATCTGATACTTCACCCAAAGCTGGTATCCCTTGCCAGTACTGAGGCATAGAACCTGGATCCATCCATTATTCCCTACTTCAAAGTGTGTGAACTGTCTTTCTCAGGACCCTCACTCATGTTTGAGCCTTAAATCCAAGGTCTAAGGATGAGGCCATCAGTCCAAAGTCCCTTGAAGTTTCTTTTCCTTTGGCTCATCAAAATATTACTCAAAAGGACTCCTGTCACTCTGCCTAGGTATGAGCCAACTCTATAGAGTCATGCGAGCACATCTCTCCCCAACCCCACAGTCTCCAAAACGTTCTCTGCAAGTTTTCCACCTTCCCTAAATCACTTTTTAAAACAACTGTATAGTACATATTTTCAAAACTCAAGCTCAGATTTGCATAGTTAAGTTTTCTTCAGAGAATATTTTTAAAAGGTTTTAAGCTATTTAGATGCAACCTGAAATGTCAAAATCCTTCCATGCTTTAAAAAAATACTCACAATGTTCCTTTCAACTCTAAAAATCAGAACCTTAGTGCTAGATGTTAATGATTTACAGGCTGTTTCTGCCATTTTCTCTGAAACAAATTCCTTTCCTCTTTCCACCCTCCAATCATCGATCTTTGGCCTCAGTCCCTTCATTTTTGACTTAAAGATTTTTAATATAACCTTATTCCAAAAGTCCAAACGGAAGCCGCTGACAAGCCAAAGAAATCTGAATGGGGAACATGTAACATGTCACTATGATTAAGGCTTCTTGCTAATGCTGGAGGCAAATCTCAGTAGGCAAGATATAGAAAACCAGTCAGTTAAGTAGAAGTCCCATTACTGGTCTCTCTGTGATCATACAAACCATCTTGGGACTGTTCTCTGACCATTTTCTGTTCCTCTCCCTCCATTGTCTGTGATGTATAAATGCATAGGGCCTGGCCCTGACAAACAGCAAATATAGTAGTCTGTTTCTGCCTCAGTAAGCATGAAGAGAAGAAGGGATGGCTTTTCAGTGCATGATGAACCGCCTCCCTAAAGGAGGAAGGTGGAAAACTAATACGGGGACCAGACTTTTACTTGGATCCAAATATTTATTAATACAACAGACATCTGTGTCACCACAATGCTTCTGGAGAGCAAATCCACTTCTTCCCAAGACGCTGAATGCAATGTTTTTCAATGTTGGGTACTGGCCAGCCTCTCTGGTGTTTTTTCCTTGACTGTGGGCTCAACTGCATAGAATCAATTCTCATTATTCACAGTACTATGAAGTTGCCATGAACTCTGAATTAGTGAATATTGAACGACTGCTACTAGGAGAAGCAGGATTAAGTTTCTGAGGGCCTTTGGTCACATTTTTGTCAACTGATCAGTACCTAACCTTGTTTTTTGTGTGTTTACTTTAAAGATAGATTCTTTTATACATGGTGATCTACTAATACTGAGCTTATGGCCAGCAGCACTATAACTCATGTCTGGGCAAAGCGTATCCGATGCTCATATTTTCCCTGTAAGACATATCACAACTTTCTTGGACTCAGGAGAACTAAAGAGCACTTCAGCATGTTGCTTGAGGACCATTTTAAAAGTAAAATCACCAACAAGTAACACAAAAATATGAAAAATACGGCACTAAATAAACTGAAAAGGAGGTTTATTTACAGTCTGAGAGCTAAAACAAGAAAGCAGAGAGTCATCTTGTTAGACCTCAGCTGAGAACCTGAGTTTCAAGAGTTCACCACTCTGTACATGTCCATGAATGACTGTGAAAGTGTCACAATTATTGATTTGGGGGCTACAAATAAATTTTAGTGAGGAGGTAAATTTGCAAATATGGAAGCTGTGAATAATGAGGACTCGCTGTATATTAATTGTATAAATGCAAGCATACAAATTTCAACCAAGTACATGCAGTGCGGTTTGAAGCAGAGGGAATGTGAGAAAATAACAGCAAGCTAGCTCATGGGAACACATTTATAGTTTTACTGCTATCAGCAGCCAAGGAAGAAAAATCCACACCTACAGTGGTTAATGATAAAGGTTTCTACTTAAATGTAAGCCTTAGACACTTAATACTTAGCTTATTCATTAATTTTCTGCACTCTGCAAAATATGGGTGAACTAAAGCGACCATTGAAAGATGAGTGGCCTCTAATATGTCATAATAATGGTATTTATCGTTTAATGGTTGCTTGTTATGTCAAGAATTATTATGCTAATCATTGTAATCATTTAATTTGTACAATGATCCTGCGGGACAAGTAGTAGCATCCCCATTTTATATTAGAGGAATTTGCTCCTTAGAGATAAATAAAACATTTATGAGGCCATAAAATTAGTAAGCAAAATATTCACGATTGAAATCTAGGTGTTTCTGATTCCAAAAACCTATACTTTTTTATTTTTTTTAACTGAAATATAGTTGATTTACAATGTTGTGTTAGTTTCAGGTATACAGCAAAGTGATTCAGTTTTGTGTGTGTGTGTGTGTGTGTATGTATGTGTATATATATATATATATATATATATATAGTAAAATATATATATTATTTTTCAGATTCTTTTCCATTATAATTGCAAGATGGAATATACTTCCCTGTGCTATATGGTAGGTTCTTGTTATTTATTTATTTTATATATAGTAATGCACATATGTCAATTGCAGACTCCTAATTTATCCCTCTCCATCCCTTCCTCATTGGTAAGCATAGATTGTTTTCTACCTGTGAATCTACTTCTGTTTTGTAAGTTAATTTGTGTCATTTTTTTTTAGATTCCACATATAAGTGCTATCATATATTTGTCTTTCTCTGTCTGACTTACTTTACTTAATATGATAATCTCTAGGTTCATCCAAGTTGCTGCAAATGGCATTATTTTATCATTTTTTATGGCTGAGTAGTATTTCATTGTATATATATACCAGAACTTCTTTATCCATTCATCGGTCAGTGGGTATTTAGGTTGCTTCCATGTCTTGGTTATTGTAAGTAGTGCTGCTATGAATATTGCGGTGCATGTATCTCTTTGAATTAGAGTTTTCTCTGGATATATATGCCCTGGAGTGGAACAAATGGTAACTATTTTTAGTTTTTTAAGGAACCTCCATACTGCTCTCTATGGTGGCTTGACCAATTTACATTGCCACCAGCAGTGTAGGAGGGTTCCTTTTTCTCCACATCCCTTTACAGCATTTATTTGTAGACTTTTTGATGATGGCCATTCTGACAGGTGTGTGGTTATACCTCATTGCAGTTTTAATTTGCATTGCTCTAATAATTAGAGATGTTGAGCATCTTTTCATGTGCCTGTTGGCCATCTGTATGTTTTCTTTGGAGAAATGTTTCTTTAGGTCTTCTGTCCATTTTTTGATTGGGTTTTTTTTTTTTTTTTAATATTGAGCTGTATGAGCTGTTTGCATATTTTGGAAATTAATTCCTTGTCCTTGCATCATTTGCAAATATTTTCTCCCAGTCCATAGATTGTCTTTTCATTTTGTTTATCGTTTCCTTTGCTGTGCAAAAGCTTTTAAGTTTAATTAGGTCCAATTTGTTTATTTTTGTTTTTATTTCCATTACTCTAGTAGACAGATCCAAAATATTGCTGTGATTTATGTCAAAGAGTGTTCTGCCTATGTTTTCCTCTAGGAGTTTTAGAGTATCTGATCTTACATTTAAGTCTTTAATCCATTTTGAGTTTGTTTTTGTATATGGTGTTAGAGAATGTTCTAATTTCTCTTTTTACATGTAGCTGTCCAGTTTTCTCAGCACCACTTACTGAAGAGACTGTCTTTTCTCCATTGTATATTCTTGCCTCCTTTGCTGTAGAATAATTGATCATAAGTGCATGGGTTTATTTCTGAATTGTCTATCCTGTTCCATTGATGTATATGTCTGTTTTTGTTTAACCATAGCACACATGTAATATAGCTTCAAAACAGCATACTCTTTTTTTTATTATTTGCTTTCTGACTTTTTATTAATTGCAGTATAGTTGATTTGCAATGCTTCAGATGTACAGCAAAGTGATTCAGTTTTATATATATTCTTTTTCAGATTCTTTTCCACTATAGTCTATTACAAGATATTGAATATAGTTCCCTGTGCTATATAGTAGGTCCTTGTTGTTTATCTATTTTATATATAGTAGTGCGCAAAGTAGCATACTCTTACATGAAACACATTTACCAACTGGAGTACAATATTTATATGCAATTCTTTTTGTTTTTAGCCTTCAAATAACCAATCAAAATATATCCTGGTTGTTATT
Organism: Camelus ferus; assembly: GCF_009834535.1. NCBI lineage: Eukaryota > Metazoa > Chordata > Mammalia > Artiodactyla > Camelidae > Camelus > Camelus ferus. The sequence goes on from NC_045732.1 coordinate 34,332,780, forward strand.
TTTATACTTGCATATAGTAATGTTCATGCTTTTTGCTGTACATTTCCATGAGGTCTGACAAATACATAGGGTCATGTATTGACTACTACAGTACCGTATACAACAGTTACATCACTCTAAGAATTCACTTGCAGTTGCTCATTTTTAACTGGGTTCTTTGTTTTCTTATTATTATGTTTTGAGTATATATTTTGGATTCAAGGCCTTTAATAGATATATGCCTTGAGTATATTTTCCCCAGTCTGTCATCTGCATTTCCATTCACTTAACAGTACCTTTCTAAAAGTAGATTTTAATTTTGATGAAGTTTAGCATTTATTTCTTTTATAGATCATGTTTTTGATATCATATTTAAGAAATGTTTGCCTAACTCAAGGTCACAAAGACTTTCTCTTTTATAGTTTCAGGTTTTTCATTATGGTCTATGAGCATATCTATTCTTTCAGCAACATTTATTTACAAGAGTACCTTTTCTCTACTTAAATAGCTCTGTATTTCTTTTTTCAAAAATTAGTTGTCCAAACATGTGTAGGTCTACATATGAATTCATTATCCTATTCCACTGATCCAATTGTCTATCTTGACACCAATACCACACCATCTTGACTACTACAGCTTTATAAAAAACCTCGAAATGAGGTAGTGTGAGCCCTCTAATTTCTCTTCTTTTTCAAAGAGATTTTGCCTATTCTAAATCCTTTGAATTACCATTTTAATTTTAGGATTAGCTTGCAAATTTTATAAAATGGTCCACTGGAAGTTTGACAGGTATCATATTGAATCTATAGATAATTTGGGGAGGGTTGAAATACTAATACTGAGTCTTTCACTGTATAAATAAGTTATATCTATCTCTCCATTTATTTAGGTCTAGAATTTCTCCCACCAACATTTTGCAGGTTTAAGTGTATAGGTCTTGCAAACTTTTGGCAGATTTATTCTGAAGTGTTTATTATTTTTATATTACTTTTATAAATTATTATTTTTAAAATTCTAAATTCTGATTATTCACTGCTAGTACATAGAAATAAAACTGATTCATATATACTGATCTTGTATTCTAGAACTTGCTAAATTCACTTATTAGTTTTAATGGTTTTTTTTTTTTGTAGATGCCATTGGGTTTTCTACATAGATGATCATGTTATCTGTGAATACAATATCAATTCTTCTTTTTCAATATGTGTGCCTTTTATTTCTCTTGTCTGACTGCACAGCAGAGAACCCTCAGTGCAGTTTTAAATAAAATGGTGAGAGAAGATGTCCCATCTTTTTGCTGATGGTAAGTGAAAGGAATTCAGTATTTCACCACTAAATATGATGTTAGCTGTAGATTATTCATAAATGTCATTTGTCAGTTTGAAGTTTCTTTCCAGTCCTAATTTTCTGAAAGCTTTATCAAGAATGGACATTAGATTTTGTTAAATGCTTTTATTGTGTCTGCATATATGGCTTTTATATTTTCAGCTTGTTAGTATGGTGAATTCTATTAATTAATTTTCAAATATTAAGCCAACCTTGCATTCTTAGGATATACCTAACTTGGTCATAAGGTACTATTGTTTTTACATATTGTTGAATTCTGCTTGCTAAAATTTTATTTAGAATGTTTACATATATGTTTATTGAGAGTATGCCTCTGTTGTCTTTTGTTGATTTGTTTTTGTTTTTCCTGCAATGTCTTCATCTGGTTTTGGCATCACAGTAACACTAGAAACATACAATGAGTTGAGAAGCATGCCTTCTTCTTAAATATTCCAAAAGCATTTGTGTATGACTGGTTTTACTTCTTCATTATCTACTTGATAGAATTAACCAGTGAAACCATATGGGCTTTGAGTTTTCTTTGTGGTAAGTTTTTGAATCAGAAATTCAACATATTTAATAAATACAGAGCTATTCCAATTATATTTTCCTTCTTGAATGAGCTTTAGTAGTTGGTGTCTTTCATGGAATTTTTCCATTTCATCTAAATTGAGAAAATTATAAGCATAAAGTTGTTCACAATATTCCCTTATTATTCTTCAAAATTCTGTAGATTGTATAGTGATCTAACTACTCTCATTTCTGATATTGGTAAGTTATGTCTTCATGTTTTTTTCCTGAATGGCCTGTTTAGAGGTATCAATTTTATTTGTCTCAGAAAAAAAAAACCCTTTTGGTTTCATCAATTTTCTCTATTGTTTCTATTTCAAGTTCATTGGTTTCTGCTCTAATATTTTATTTCTTCTATTTGTGTTGAGTTTTTTGTTCTTTTTCTAATATTCTAAGGTGGGCATTGAAGTCACAGATTTGAAAATGTTTCCTCTTCTAATGTAAACATTTGGTACTGTAAATGTCTTCCTCAGTGCTGCTTTAGTGACATTCAACAAATTTGTATCCATTTTGTTTTCATTTTCGTTCAATTCAATATACTTTTTAATTTCTCTTTTTATATTTGTTTGAAGCATGGGTTCTTTCAAAGTGTGTTATTTTGTTTCCAAGTATTTGGAGTTATTCCAGAGATCTCTCTGATATTGATTTTGAATTCAATTCCCTTGTGGTCAGAGAATATGCTTTATATAAATTGAAACTTTTAAAATGTACCAAGACTTTTTTCATGGACTGGAAAATAATTTATCTTGATAAATGTTCCATGTGAAAATGAAAAAAATATTACTTGGAAACAACATGATCTTTTGGGCCTTGTTTTTGATTTATAATGCAATTCCAGAGCAGAAACCAGTCTGAGGCTGATTATTCCCCACCACTGAGTCAAGATCTTCTTGAGTACTTTACCTAATGTTCCATGAATTATAAATTTTCTAGTCTGACTGACAGCACTATTCTTGGCCCCTGTGTGAACACTAGGCATTGTTTTAATTCTTTTGGATGGTCCTTGACCAGTCTTCGATAGTTTCCCCACACACATGTGTTTATCAGTACTCTGCTGAATAACTGGGATTGGCCCTCTGTAGATGTCTGAAAGTTCTCTTTATTCCCATTTCTTTCTGCTTTTGTATTCCGTCTTGTGAGTTTTATCTGTCTCCATGTACCTAGAGAGTTGGATTCATCACTAAAATTCAGAGTCTGCCAGGCTCTATCTCAGTTTCCCCTTTCTTTACCATGGCCTGGATATTCTCTGAAGGCAATAAACTGAGGGAATCTTAGGGCTCACTTTGTGTGTTTCCCATCTCTCAAGGATCACTATCCTCCATTGCTTGTTATCCAGTGTCTTTAAAAGTTTTGTTTCATTTATTTTTTTCTAACTTTTGGGTTATTTCAGATGGTAGAGTAAATTTAGTCCCTGTAATGCTAGCTTGACTAAAAGCAGAAGTTCCCCTTTCTCCAGTATAAAATTGTGGTTTTAAACAAAGAGTTGAGTTTTCTGTGTGTCCTATATCAAGAAGAAAATCTAAACAAAATTACCTGATTTAACATGCTGCTAATCACCTTTTCTATAATATTAAGAAGAATTTCTTTAAAAGCACTTTCCAAGATTTGGTCATTTTCTGTAGATTCAGATTAATAGAATAAAATTACTTACTCAGATGAACAATTTGCTTGAGTTGGATGAGATCATATGTCTATTTTTAGCTGAGATGAGTGTCTGCTTGCAAGCAAGGATAAATCTTCCTGAGCAGAGGTACTGGCATCTGTCTGCTCTATTCAGCTCTATGGAAGGTAACAATTCCCTGTCATGGTGTAATTTACATTCCATACTTTCATTTAGAAAAAAAAAAAAGGATAAAGAGCTCCTTTCTGAGCCAGATTTTCTCAGAAACATCATAATCACAGTTATAGGGCCTTTCTTCCTTTCATGGAAACCTAAGAACTATAGAAAATGTTTTGCTCAAAATCAGCATCCATATCCATTGTTATGAACTTAGTGTTTGCTTGCCCCCCAAATCCATATGTGGAAGACCTAACCCTGCAGTGGGATGATATTTGGAGGTAAGAACTTTGGGAGGCTATTAGGTTTAGATTAGGTCACAAGAGTGGTATCCCCATGATGAGATTGGTATCCTTATAAAAAGAGGAAGAGACAGAGAGATCTCTCTCTCTCTCTCCAAGAGCACAAGCTGAGGAAAGGCCATGTGAGGATCTAGCAGGAAGGCAGCTGTCTGCAGCACAGAAAGTCGGCTTGCATCAGACACTGAATCTACCAGCACCTTGAATATGAGATTTCCTAGACTCCAGAACTGTGAGAAATTAATGTTTGTTGTTTAAACCACCCTGTCTATGATGTTTTGTTTTAGCAGCCCAAACAGACTAAGAGACATATAATATAGATAAAAGGAATTCTAATTTCTAAGATGTCCAGAATTCTGATGGGCTAATTAAATACTCAGCCTATAATTCAGTTTTTGGTCAGCGGTATTAGCATAGCAATATTAGACTAACTTACAGAGACGTTGTAGAGAGTAATCTATAAAACATTTGCATAGAGCAAGCATAAATAAGAAATGTTTTAAAATTGGGTTACTGATATTTTCTAAAAGATTTTTCATAAAACCTCAAGACCAAGGAATTCTTATACAATTATTATTAATATTGTATTTCTCTTTATTCCTCCACAAGAATGACAAGAATGTTCTATTTATGGAGAAGACCCTGTTGCCATATTGATTAAATGCCAGGTAACCTATTATATTCACTTGAGTGTCCCAGTTCAATAAGAACACCACAATTCTTCCCTTCACCCTCAGGAAATTTGGCCAAGTGATTGTAGTGAAAGTCCTTATACAGTGAGAGCAAAAATATTTTGGTTCTACCCTATCAAAATGAAAGAAAGAAGAGTATCTACAAGGGGACATTTTACTTAGTTGGTTATGAGGGATTCATAGGCCTAGAGCTAGAAATGATAGCTCCTGGATTTTAAAACAGCTGTTTTTTTCATAGTTTCTTTTATTTTGCATTTGAAGTTTGAAATTTTCACTGGCCAGGCCAAGTAGAAATTTGAGGCAATTGTCAAAATGGTTCTGTGAGAAATGCATGCAACCAAAACATACCACAGAAATGCAGCCAAACCCAAACTTTTCACTAAAAACAGTGAACTATGGATTTGCTTTTGCCTGAGTTATTTAGATAATTTCTTCATTTTTTTCTCTTTGATTTTCCAGTAAAGACATGACAAGAGAATATTCATTTCCACAATGACTCCTGTGTCACATAGAAATATAATTAGTGTGAAAACAGTTATCTCCAATAAGGAAATAAAATAATTCATTTAGCAAGGGGGAGGGTATAGTGGTAGAGTGTGTGCTTAGCATGCATGAGGTCCTGGGTTCAATACCCAGTACCTCCATTACATAAATAAATAAAGAAAGAAACAAATAAACAAACCTAAATACCCCCCTTAAAAAAACCAAAACAGTAATTCATTTAGGAAGAAGTCTTTTTTTTTTTTTAAAAGAACACTGGTCAACTATACTTTACATCATCTTGAAATTATATTCCTGGTTAATTCAGAACTGAAATTCTAAAATTAGTTAAAGGTAAACTGGCTTCATCTATTTTCATACAGTTGTTCTGCCTGTCATTGTAGTTAGAAATGGTTGTCCATAATGATAATAGAGACCTCTGTCTTAGGTCTGGTCTTAGGCGTACTCAAAAATGGTGGTTGTCAGAGATGAAATTTGCTTATATAGCTTTAACATTGTTGATTAGAGAACTAGAAAGTTTAGAAATATATGAGTTCTCTTTGACTCATGAAAATGGAAACAGTAGAATAAATGGAAAGAGCAGAAGAAACTAAATAACAAACTTAATAATAGAAAGTAATGAAATGGAAAAACTAAACAGGTAAGATTCCCAAAGAAAAAGCTTCTTTTGAAAAAGACTAGTGAAATAGATACACTTTTAGCTAGACTGAGCTGGCAAAAGGAGAGAAAAAAACCAATTTTTATTACAAAATGGGGCCACTATGAAAGATATAAATACAAATGTAAACACTAAAAGTATAAATTTCTTAAAAAAAAAAGTAATACAAAGCAGAAAAAAATCAACAAAGAAGAACAAAACAAAGTAAATATAACAAAATAAAATAAAAAATTATAGCAAAAATTAATAAAATTGAAAGATGTCAGCCATGTCAATAAATGTGAACAGACTAAATTTACCTGTTAAAAATAGATTTTCAAATACATAAAACAAACCTACCTATAAAGGGAGGAACAAAAATTTACTATACAAATGGAAAAAATAAGAAAATAGAAAGTTTTAATCCTTTTATCAAATTAGATTTCAGGCCCAAAAGCAATGAATGAAACAGAGAAAGATTCTTTATAAAGGTAAAAACCACAATGCAAATTTAAAATGAAATAATTATGAATATCTATGTACCAAATAATATAATAATCACCTATATAGAGTACATACTATAGGAAATTCAAGGAGAAATAAAAAGAAATGCACAATTAATAGGAGACTAAATACCACTCTCAGTACAAAACAGGTAAAGTGGATCATAAATAATACGTATCTAAAAGATCAAAACAGAAAAAGCAGTAAGATATACTAAGCATCATATCTTGATAATGGAAAATATAATTTCTTTTCAAGCACAATAGATCTTTTTTAAGAACTGATGATATATTAGGACACTCTTCCAAATGATCAGTTGGTTTCATAAAGTACAAGTTATACCATATGATCATAGTACAATAAAACTAGAAATTAAAACCAAAATCACAAACAAAACAAAACAAAATGAGTCTTTCATCTGGAAATGTAAAAGCTTCTTATTAAAGCCTGGTGAAAAAGTAAACACACAAAAATATTACAAAAAGTTGGGAAAATAATGGTAATGAAAACTACATATCAGAATCTATTGGACACATTTAAAGCAATGATCAGAAGAAAATGGATAATACTGAACATCTACATCAATAAACATAAAAGAATGAAAAAATAATTCAATTCTCAACTCAAAAAGGTAAGAAAAGAAGAGCAAAGTAAACCAAAACAAAGCAAAGTAAGGAAATAAAGATTAAATTAGAAACGAGTGAGGTAGAGAACAGGAAAGTAATAGGTTAAATTAATAAATCAAAACCCCACATCTCTGAGAAAACAAAAACATTAGATAAATCACTAGCTAATCAAAAGGGAAAAAGCAAACAAAAAAGAAATAACAAGAGGGAAATTACTGATACAGAGGAAACATTGTAAGAATCTACTTTGTATGCATCTTTGCAAATAAATTTGAAAATGTAGATTAAATAATTTCCTTAGAAAAATACAGTTTACAAAAACTGACCCAGTAGAGACAGAGAGCTTAAACAGACCAATTTCTATAATTGAAATAGAAAAAGTTATCAAGAAATTACTCCTCATAAAAGCACCTAGTTCAGATGATTTCACAGAGCAATTTTACCAAATGTTTATAGAGACCAGATAGTCCTAATGAGACATGCATTTAAAATGAAGGAAATTTTCAAATTATTTTTATGAAGCAAGTATAACACTAGTCCCATAAAAACTTATTGGACCAATATCACTTATGAATATTGATGCAAAAATTTTAAATAAAACATTAGCAAACAGAGTCCAAAACAGAACTATATTAAAAAAATTATATGCTAGGGCCAATTGTTCTAGCATTGTACTTTTATATAATTCATTCTGCATTCTGCAATGTGTTTAACTGAGTGCTATATCAAGTAAGAGAATTAGAAAGCTCAGCTTGCTCTCAGGTGATTTGCCTGTAGTTATTTTTTTCTTAAATTTTAGTTACTGGTGCCTACTCAAATGTCCGAAATTTCTTCCAAATCTCAGTATGACCCACAATTAAAATTAAATTTTTTCCCCAGCTGTTGCCTGAGATGCAAGTCTCTAAAATTTGGCAACAGTGCTATTTCTCAAAAGGCATCATTTCTAATAACTATCAGAAAATTGAGTTCATTAATTTCAAAGCAATTTTCTAAAGACATCTGTGCCAAAGAAAGATTGAGAATAATTGAGTTGCTATGTGATTATGAGTTTCATCTCATATCATAAATATTGGACCAAAATGGAAAGTCTTAGAAAGAAAAAAAAACCTTTATTCATGAAGTCCTTGGACTGTTTATTTAAGGAAATCATCTAAGTCTTATGATCTAAAAGAATCAATAAATTAAACTGACAATATTCTAAATAAACAGCAACCTAATTAGCTTACCAACTGATGGTAACTTTGAGGGTTTACTGTCCTTCCTTTAGGGAGGTCTAATAAAAATTTGTCTATTGGTTTTCAAGCACTATACCTGAGATGGCAAATCAGAGCAAATATGCTCAACTTGCACAATTTGGGGCCCCTCCTGTTGCTGTTTGTTGAGCGGTAACTTAGGAAAGGGGGTTTGTGGCAGAGAAGGGGATTTTTTCCTGGTGGCATTTAATAAGATGTAAAATTGGTACGCACAATTAGTTACCATACCTACCACCCAACTTACTACAAATCAAAGCCTGCTTCATAGGACTATCTTTTTCCATGTCTGCACGAGCCCATTAGGATGTTTGCTGGTGACCTAATTTATTTTTCAGATTGTTCTTGAAGTTAATATAAATTTGCTTTTATCTGTATAGTACCACTGGGGGCAGAGAGAAATGGAATGACCTCTGTGTTTAACCTAAAGGCCACCACCTATGAAGAATAGCTCTGGAACCTCCACTCACATAAAGTTAGCTCTAAATGTTAACTTTTGCTGCAAGTTTCTATGACAGACTTGGAAATAATAATAACGTGTGAAGTAATCTGCTTTACTCTTACTCGTGGTCCATGCAAGTTGAGTATAAAACTAAGGCAAACTGATAAAAAGTGAAGCCACACAATATTCATTTGTCTCTGTGAATAAATTGTTGGTTTATAACACTTTAAAGCAAAAACAAAAAATAATTTTGAGTAACCACTGACTAATAGATATGATGCCAGACAAGATGGTGGGCAGGCTTCATTCCTTGTGTTGAAAAATGTTCACTTATGTTAAAAGCTTCCCGTGGTAGACACTGACACTCCTCCCAGATTCCCTTGATTTTTTTTTATCATTCTGGACAGCCCTTCCTCAGCCTCAAGATCCTTTTGCTTCCAATATTGGACACCTGAGACATACATCTTGGAGGCCTGCCCTTGGGTTACTGAAATCACTTTGTTGCAAATTGTTTTGTTGCCTGGGAGCTTACTTCCCTACCCACCCATCCCTGACCAGGAGGATCTTTAGCTAATAACTAGCTTTTGGAAAAGCATGAAAGGCCAGTCCCCTGTTCCTATCTGGACTTCTGAGAAATAGCATACTTCTTAGAGTCCCCCATTGTGATCAGCTGCTTTTGATGGGACTTTGCCTGAAATCTGAAATTGTATCCTTACTTGTCCCCTTCACATTCCCTGCTCTGCTTCCTCCAGTTCTTAACCGGTTTCTTCTGGCAGCATGTCCTTAATTGCTTGCACATGAATCCTCCTTTCATAATCTGCTTCTGAGGACCTCAACCTAAAATACCATCCCCACACCAAATTGAAGACCTTAAAAATATGCGAAATCCTGCTGAACACTGGAATTTGACACAACATTGTAAAATGATTATAAATCAATAAAAAATGTTAAAAAAAATATGCAAAATCCCACTAATTTCCTAGAAACAGACAGGCAAAAATTCTTTAAAAACTCATTCAAAAAGCAAGCAATGCCAGTTTCTTTGAATAGCTAATTGTTGGGAGATGGAATGAGTCATTGGGTCGTGATGTCCATCAAGAAAGGATTTATCTCAATATGACATCATTCTCTCTGCACATATAAATCTATGTGGGTGTGGAACAATGGAAAAATAAATCAGGTTTTGTAAAGGGCAGAAGCAAGAGCGAGGAGAACGTGAATGTGTACAGAAAGAGCTTTTAAATAGCTCTTTTTAAAAATCCAACAAGAGAAAAATATGAGAAAGAAGCTGAGAATAATGAAATCATTTTCATTCCCTCCAGACTTCCCATTATCCTTTTTCTCACTCCACTTTAGGAGAGGGATCTTTTTTATAGTGTTTATATGGTGTAAATTTGGAGAAGAAAAAAGAGAAGTAAATTGGCACTTTATAAAAACTTAAAAATACTGAAGAGAAGCCAAAAGAAGTAGATCCGATGATATATTTTCATTAAGATACTAAGTGGGACTTCAGCTCTAACCACTGGAGATACAGGAAAAAAAGCAGTAAAACCTAAGAATACAAAAGAGAATTAGCCACTTAAACATGGAAGCCAAACATGGACAATCTCTATTCAGGAAACACAGAACGTCAGTGGGATGGATGGGGCATACTGCCCTGTTTGACTGAAAGCTTTATTAGGGCAAGAAATAAGCCTGCTTTGCTCACCCCTGGAACAATGTAAATTACTTATACATATTTGTTAAATGGATTATTGTATTAATCAATTACATTATATTTTATAATTTATTATAACTTATTGATTGTTTTTATAATTTATATTACTTTATATGTATATTATATATTATTATTTGTATGCATAATTTATATCATATTTATGTATATAATTATTTTATTTATAATAATTTATTAATGAATCATTTATTAATCGATTACATTATTATTTACTCATTTATTATAATAATGCATTTATTATTTAATTAACTGATTTTTATTATTTTAATTAATTGAGGTTTTATCGGTTGATTACATCAAAACAGAATTCTGGGTTATTGATTTACAAAGAATATGTATTCTAAAAATTGCCACATAGCAGGTAACCCCAAAATACACGTAGTATAAATAAACTCCAAATATCAGAACTGGGACACACAGCCTAATAAGTATGATTTCACGCATAGGAATAATGGAAACAAATATTTTAAAATCATGACTGTCCTGGAAAATTTGAGATGTGTGGATCTGATTGGCCCAACCTGGCAAAAATTAAAAAATCATTTCCCAAAAACCTACAGACAAGAGATAGCCTGTATTTAATCCTTAGGCCTGAAAAAGGCCAAATACTGACTTTCCAGCTTCTCACTTAGCACAGAGAGTTGATAGTAGCAGGAGTGATTATTACAATCTAAGTTGAATAAATACTGGCACATTTTAAGGGATTTTTAAAAGATGATAACATTTGATATAATTTCATTAGATAGCTTTCAGACTAAGTGGAATGGGGCTTATTATAATAAGGCAAAGGAATAAAACAAAGCATGACAGCTTTTTTATATATGATTCTTGTCTCTACACAATATCTAATACGAAGAAGAGGAATATTAGATATTAAATAACATTAAGAAACAGCACTAAGATTAAAGGTACGTTCTTAAAAATTTTAAAGGAATCCTATGCCTTAAATCGATCTGTGATATTTAAAGTGTATTTCTTTCATCTCCTTCTGAATCCCCATAATGTGCTACCTACGCCCTAATTTCCCCTGGCAGGTTTCAGATCTAAGCTTTGGTTCACAGCTTTGATACTTTTCACTAGCAACATATACTCTTAATAATAATATACATGTCATCCCAATTAGAAGAGAGTTTGACAGTCAGTTTACTAACACTAACAGAATAGTAACATTTTCTTTACTTGAATAATGTGGTATAAGTATATTTAATGGAATTCAACCTCAATGCAATGAATATCTACTCGAGCCCAGTAAGAAATATTAAAAAACTATCTATCTATCCCCATTTTTAAAATAAGGAAACTGTACTGAAATTATACTAAGTAATTTGCTCACGCAGACTGCTTCATAGCAACCCTGGGAGGTAGTTCCTACCTCCATGGTACAGATGAGAAAACAAAGAGGATATGACATTTTTGTACTTTGCCAGGGTTTGTGATTTCTGCTCTTGCTTGGATATCTTGGTCTGTCAGATGGCATTTTTTCAAAAAAGGCTATAATGTAAGAGATTTATATTAAAAAAAAACCCCTCTATTATTAAATTTTTCTTCTCCTTGAATGAGCAACATTGTCCTCTCTTGTTTAATGAAAACTGGTGCTAGAACTAATTAATTCCTTCTTGAAGAGTTCAGTTGATATGCTTGACTTCTTTTAGAGAATTACGGTTCTTGATGTTGGCTTTCTTCCAGCGAGAAGACAACAGAAAGGAAAAACCATGAGGAGAATGGGAAGAAGCAGAAAGAAACAAGTGGTATGGTATGTCCGAGGGACACCTGGATGTGAAATACACCACTCAACCATACTGTCTGTCGTGTCAGGTTGAGGTACTTTTTTCCCCTCCATGAAAGCAGAAGTCATTGGCCCTCTCTAGTCTTGAGAGGTGGTGTTTGCAAAGATCAAGGAAATGAGAGACAGAAGGTTCGACACATTTCAGCATTCAGGTATTTTATCTCTCCTTTAACTGGATGAAACATCCTTACTCCTAAGAAGTACTTTATTACACATGCCAGTTGGATGAACATCAGGTCACAGACTAACAACAGCTGTTATAGGTCAATCAATAGAACATCACCGAAATCTTGAATGTACTTCCCAAATATAATTAATAGCAACATATGTATGCCACTTTTGGAAGAACTTGAAAATCAATCACAACCAATTGAATTTAAAAATTTATTTAGGAAAAAACTTATTCTAGCTTGTGAGGTCTTGTCAGACTTCTTCAGCTCAACTTAAATAACTTCCTCTAGCTCTCAGATGTATTATCTTGTGTTAGTGAGGTGAGAAAGTAACGGTGTGTGTTACTGCTTTGTTACTGGTGCAAAAGGAAACATTTCTTTAAAAGATCAAGAATCAAAATGAGAACCAGCTTCCCTCCCCCTTAAAAAAAATCTGTGAGTGACCATGAAACATTCAAGAAGTATAAAAAGGTGATCCTTTAACAAGTATGTATGCTGAGTCCTTTTAGATTTCACAGTAAAGGACAGAGGCTTAGCATAATTAGAGGAGATTTATATACGGTGTGATCATGTCAGGAACATCAGAGACCATTCAGGAACTAGCAGATCAACAAATTTCTAACCACGTTATAGATCAGAACACTCCTACTACTGAACTCCACTATGTTTAGGGACCAATATATGCTTAAATCCAAGCATTTGGTTCACAGAATTCTAATGTCCACTTCTCACATTGCTTAAGTAATTAGTAAGATTTGAGAAAAAATGGGTGAAATAACCATCAAAATCACCTTAAGCCATTGGAAAACAGTTCCGTCCTTTGATATTTAACTTGTTTTTTTTCCCCCTTACTATTCCCCATACACATAATTGAGTCTGGTAATTCACTTTTGAAAATGCAGTTAATAACCCAAAGCCAGTTCAGTACGGCAGTCACAGAACACCAATCGATGACTAGAAGGGCAGTTCAGTGTTGACAAAACGGGAACCAATGTCATGATTTTTTTATGTGTAATGTGACTCTTAGATCCCTTAAAAGCTACCAGTACATTAGTTTCTGTCCAAGAACATCAAAGTCCAGCATATATCATTTACCTAATGAGCCAGTGATTTTTCATATAATTTTTATGTTCTTTCTTTCTTTTAACTTAAAGGCATTTGGGAGAAAATTAAAGTCGATGATTTCAGTGTGTTCATTACAAGGAAAACTAAGTTTTTTTTAAAAAAAATAAGATTCACTAGTTTTTATATGTTCTCTTTTGCCACTTGTTTTGTATTTGCAACAAAGGGGCTGTGGGAGATATTTGTTGAATTATAATGCTAACCTCCCAAATGCTAATCTTTCACCTTCTAAGTGAGAAATTGTCCCATTTTTAAAGTCCATTACCTCCTTCACTCCTTTTCTTCCTCCTACTCATACCTTTTTCTCCCATGAAATAATCAAAGATCTTGTAGGATAGGCCCAGAGTCCAACCATCTCTTTAAGTGCTTTTATACACACAACCCTTGTTAGTTGTCGTAAGAGATTAGATTGTTAACTGTCAAGAGATTTAGGTAGCAAAGCAAAGCTCTTATTCAGTATCTCTTTTGTATCCTTTGGGCTCCTGCTGTCTTCAGATGTATAGAGCCCAACATCAGTTTTTACACACCTCATTCTGTATTCCAGCATTGTCTGCATTTGGATGACAGCTGAGAGTGGCTAGAAGTATGACAAAGCACTGCCATATGGAAATATTTCTATTTATGTGGACACCTTCTTTGAGTTGAGCTCATCATTGTGCAGTCTGAAGGACACGAACTTAACGAGACAACCACACGACTGCTGTAGAAATTCTGTCAGCCTTAACAGGCCAGTTTCGGCCTCGCTCTCCACACCTACTCAGACATCTGGCAGAAGTCCACCCCTCACTAACAGAGTAACGGGGGGCAAGCTCCTTCACTGCTCAGAGCCTTCTTTTTCTCATCTGTAAAACAAGCCCAGTAACAGAGCTTACCTCATTCGATTTATTTTTAAGAATTTGTTTTGAAATTAATTCACAATTACAGAAAAGTTGTCAGAATAGTGCAAAAAAAACACCTGTACCTCCTTCACCCAGGTTTCTAATTGTTAGTATGATTCTTCATTTGCTTCCTTCTCTTTCTCCCCCTCCCTCTCTCTCACATTATCTTTAATCTTTTCTAAACTCTTGTACAGCCACCTGCTGATACAGTGTCCCACCACCTCAAAACACTTCAATAATTATTTCCTGGACACACAATGACATTTTCCCACATCACCAGTATAAACCCCTCCAAGTCGAGAAATCGACAATGATACAATGCTAACTTCCGATTTACAGACTCCAAATTAGAGGCTGGGAGCAAATCTCTAATAACTTTATTTCCTACCCATCCCATAGCTCCCCACTCCACATTCCCTGGGGTCATGGAGTGAATTGGTAAACTACTTATAGGCTGAACCCTCCTCCAGGCAGCAGGGCTAATCCCAAGCCTAAATCAGATAGATTATGATTAGTCTCACTACAGTAATTTGAGACCTTGTCTTGAGTCCAGTTTTCAGCCTAGTTCGATTTCAAGTTCTTATATTTGTGACCAAGCTCTACCATGTTCCCCTCCTTTTAGAACTTACAGCTTCTTATGCTTCAGGCCCTATCTCTGGAGTTGGAGTCAGAGAGAGTTTTCAATAATTTTCTTTAGTAGTGAAAACTTTTAAATGAAATTGCATTGAACCACTATGTATATGTCCACAGGGATATCTGGGTTGGATTCTTCCATTTCCTAGCCTTCTGGGATCATTTAACCTATTTGGGTCTCAGTTCCTTTATCTGTAAAATGAAACTCCAGCTGTGACAGAACATCGAAATAGTATGGTGAGGATATGTGAAAAATAATTTTTTGCGGGTGTCCTGATAATTGAACCATTTCAAGGAAACTAATTCTCAGTAAGCAGTAGTACAAAATCTGATGTATAAACAAGAATACAAATTAACATTGAGTATGGGGCAATAGTCAAGGAGATTCCATCCAGTGACCAATGGGGTCAAAACATTATATTGCTCATAAGAAACATACTTGGGAAGCCAAGTTATAATAGCTGATTATAGTTGGCATGGGGCCAGCCTTATCACACTGGTCATTTTGATCTCCTTACCATAAGGTTTAATAGTATTTATCTCCTCTAAAAGCTACTTTCTGAGTTGCCATATATTTGATAGCATTGTTCACAGAAACCCCTTCTCCTGGTTTGACAAATTTTTTATATTATGCTTCTCAGTTTCAAGAATTTATTGTCTTTTTCCTTGACAGATTATCGTACTGATATCTTTAACATGAATTACATTATGGCGATACCTCTCTAGTAACCTTGATGGTGTTTGGGAATTACTAAATGCTTTGAGGTATTTTAATATCTTCAGGAAAACTTGTTGGTAATAGAGAAGTCAAGACATTTTGAAGGGCCATCGGGAAAACCTTTATTTGTTGTCACAGTCAAGTCATGCAGCATTATACTAGATAATCAGTTTCTTAGAGCTGAACAAAACCGTGTCTACCCAGTTGTGGTAAACAGAGCCTAGAGTAACCCTCATGATCCCTGCCTCCTGGTATTCATGCCTTTGTGTCATCCTATCCTCTTAAGTGTGACCAGGACCTGTGACTTGTTTATAGCCAAGACACTACAGGCAAAGGTGATGAGGTGTGTTTGATTATGTTACATATATTATAACTGCCATTTGCTGAGACACTCTCTCCTGTGCTGACTTTGAAGAAGCCAGCTGACAAGATATGAGCTTGCCTAAAGAGAGGACCATATGGCAAGCGATTGAGGGTTACCCCTGGCCAACAGCATCAAGAAACCAAAGTCCCCAGTCCAACAGCCTGCAAGAAACCGAATGCTGCCAATAGCCATCGGAGCTTGGAAATAGATTCTTCCCTAGCTGAACCTCAGATGAGACCGTGGCCCTAGACGATACCTTGATTGTAGCTTATTAGTTCTTGGAGCACAGACTCTAGCTAAGCCATTCCTGGACTCCTCAGTCACAGAAAATGTGAGAAAAATCAATGTGTGCTGTTTAAGCCACTGAGTTTTATAGTAATTTGTTTCATAGCCATAGAAAACCAATGCACCAATGGACCTTTCCCTTTTTAATGTTGTGTGTTTCTCCAAGTCATGACACTCCCACTAGACCTTATAGGAAATATTTCTACAGAAAACCTCTTCTACTCATGATCAGCTATCCCGTATTTCAGTTTATGTGGTCCCAAGGAGTTCAAGAGAGTGCATACATGTATTTAAGACTCTAAGAGAGAATTCAATGACATACTTCTCTCCCATCCCAATCTGAGGCCTGTCATTAATTTGTAGCCAATATCTGCTCTTGTCCTCTTTGCTTCCTTCTCTGGCTGGCTATATTTTCATATATCCAGAAATTTACACCTTTGCCTCAATCATAAGGCAAAACAAAGCAAAAAAGACTTACATCTAAAGCTGATTAATTCTGTCCCTTTTGAGTGGAGTCTTGATTATTTCTCTTCCAGAGAGCAATCTTTTCCAAGGGTCTGCTCTCAAAATGGATGAGTAAGAGTTCAAGTAAAGAAGGGGAAGGAGAATGATCTAGGAACAAGTTCAGAGTGTACAAACTCCCCCTGGTGGGAGAGCACACGATCTGAATGAAAGCAAAAGTAGTACATGATTGAGTTGGGAAGGTAAGATGGAGACACACTATGCAAAATTTTCATAAAGCACTTTAAAAATTTAGCTTTTTAACCTAAGAACAATGAGAAGCTGCTGCAGGATTTTAGGAGTGTAGGGGAGGTGGCATGATCAAAGCACTCTTTGAAAAAGATGAGTCTGACCCAAGCGAATGAGAGTATGGTGAATGCATAAGGAACAGTTGGGAGGTGATGAAAGAAGCCATCTAGTGAGAGACTATGAGAGCCTGGATTAGTGTGACAGCAATGAAAATGGAGAAGCGATGGAGATAACTGGACAGAGGATCCAAAAGTTACTGCTCACCATTGTTTCTTAGACATTTCATTTCCCTCATCTTGGAAGAGTTTCTGATTTGGTTTTAATTCGCCTGGAGAATTTCCTGTTTCTTTAGAAAGGATGCATAGTTAGGATAGTCCCTGGGCCCTTGCACATGTGAAAATGTATCAATATTGCCTTCATAAGTAAATGAGAGTCGGGGGAGGGTACAGCTCAGTGGTAGAATGCATGCCTAGCAAGCACGGGGTCCTGGGTTCAATCCCAAGTACCTCCAATAAAAAATAAATAAATAAACCTAATTATCCCTCAAAAAAATAAAATTAAATAAAAAAAAATAAGTGAGAGTGGAGAGCATGGGCTGCTATATTTTTCTCTCAAAACTTCATGAATAAAATTCTCTAACTTCTTATTTTATATTGCAGAAAAGAAACATGTTTCCTTTTGATTATCTTCTGTTTTGCTTTTACTTTTTTTTTCCCTGTCTGAAAGTTTCCAGGATACTTTATCCTAGATTTTCACCAGATATATCTAGGAGTGTATCTTCTGTCTCTTTCATCCTGTTTGGTACCCAATGAACACTTTGGATCTGAAAACTTGATTACTTTTGAAGCTCAGATAAGTGATTTTTCCCTAAAATTTCTTGAATTATTGCTTCCTTTCCTTCATTTTTACTTTCTCTCCTAGAAATCCTAGTCTTAGCATAAATCTCTTGGCTTGTTCTATAACATATTTCCTTTTTTTACTCATGATTTCTACTTCTTCATGTTTTGTTTCACTTTTTAAGATAGTTTCTTTATTTCAATTTTCAAATCACTTACTCAGTTTTTCAACAGCATCAATTCCATTTTTTCCACTTCTTTGAAATCATTAAATTTGCAAATCATTTTCTTCAAACTTCTAAAATCTTTTTGCTTTCTTATGATTTCTTTGTTGTATATCCTCTATTCTTCGTAAGAATTCTCATCACAGATTTTTTAAAGTTTTCTTCTAATATTGTAACTCCTGTCCTTTGATCTGCCAAGTCCCTTTAACTGCCCTATGAGTCACATGTCCATGTCCATTCATTTCAGCCAGTGGAGAAATCTCTCTCAGAACCATTGCAGGGAAGGTTGTTGGAGTCTGTTGGGCCACAGTAGCTTTATGGAAGAATGAGGTAAGAATTTTTTGATGTTTAACCACTCGTGAAACAACTAGGCTGACTGGTGCTGAGGACTTTATTATTTCAGTCTTGTCCATGTGTGAGCTTTGAGTGACTGTCATTTTGTGGCCCACTCGAAGGAGAGCAGTTCATAATAGCATCTCCCTCGGGGGTATCAACATCCATGGGATCAGCAGAGTGGCTCAGGGATTTGGTGGTGAGCAGGAAGGAAGGGTTGATCTCCCCAGATTTAGATGATCCCTACATTCCGTGGTCTGCCCTCTCAGAGAGTCTTGCAGGCAGAGCTCCTTACTCCAGACTACACCAGAGAAAATAATTTCCTCCCTCTTGGTGACTGAAATTATGCTACAGCAAAGGTGCCTTCTCCTAGCCTGGTTTCTGCAAGGTCATCTGGGAAACCTGAAGATTCCTACCAGCTTCCTGGTTCAGGTACTGGGATCCCTTCCAGGTTCCTACAATGAAATATGGTCATCTCTACATCACCTTCCCCACTCCCACCCCAAAGACATGCACATATATAAGCTTTAACTTACTGATTGATTCACTCCAGTAGGAAGTTGAGGGGAACAGGAGGAAAAAAAAAAAAAAAAACATGCTCAGGCTGCCATCTTCCCCAAATCCTTCCTCTAGGTAGTTAGGATTTATACTCTTTTCCCCCCTTTCATCTGTACTAAAATCTCCTTAAAGGCAGGGATGTTAGATTTTTTTTTTCTTCTAAGACAAATTGTATAATGAGGATAGGTTGATCCAACTCCAGTAGATTTGCTTAAAAGCACAGATGACATTCTAAACATGATTCATAATTGGTACGTGGGTGAGCCAAGTAAAGACACATACCTTGGAACTAACAACTAAGAAATATGGTCACATTAGCACCAGAAATTGATTTTTTTTCTCAAGCTGTTTGCCAATTTTGTATTGATTAGTCGCTGTCCTTGAAAAAAAATCAAGAAATCAAGATACTATTGATCTGCATCAAGTACTTAAAGGGTTCTCAAGAAACTTTTGTGGATTTTGATGAATTACAAAATAGAGTAAGACCATGGTAGACTGGTCTATGCAATTTTCATTGCTTAGATTTCTTAAATAGCTCTATGTACCCTTCTTTCTTATCAACCGATATCACCTAGTTAATAAAACCTTTCTAATTCCCAAATCACTTCTAAGGTCTTGTGAAGTGGTTTTGAATAGTTTCATGAGAAACCATCTTAGGAAGTGCTTGATCTGCCTTAAGGTCTTAAGTGTCCTGGTTCCTGAGTTGATCAATAGAAACATTCTCGAAGATGCATTGGTGAAAGTATAAAGTACTTAAGCTCATACTTTTCTTCTGCTGTGAATGTAATTGGCTCCCATTTTAAGGAAAAGCATTTTGAGAACATAATAACATTGAACACTGCCTCTCTTTGGATACGGAAATAAGGAACAAGGACACTCTAAACAAAGTCAGAAAGAAGGGATTAAGTAAGAAACGTTAAGTAAGAGAAATCACCAAACCCCCTTAAAGAAGCATTGTGTGGAAGAGTCAAACGTTTACAAAACTGAAGACAGTCTATTCTCCCTTCTTCTAGTGCAAATAAAATGGAGGTTTTCCTTTTACTTTTCTAAGTTTAGATGAGACTAAAGAGGCTCAGGTGGCCCTGAGAGCCTCACAATTGAGATTATTATGTAGAGATGACAACTGGAGAAGTCTCAACCTGGGGTTCGACTTAATTGGCTTCTGTCTACAGGACCCTGTATTATTTATCCCAATATGGTTCCAAAATTCTCTGCTTCCCTGCAAAGTAGATGTTCCTGAAGATTACCTCCTGCCTACCAGACGGAGTCTCTGTTAGTTGAAATGTTTTGTAATGGTTCTTGCTTCCATCGTAGCTCAGCTGGACTCAGGAAGGGAAGGGAGGCAGGTAGCTAGGGTAGATTTAGCAGACATGGGGCTAGATCTCATTGGCATGTGTTTTAGGAAATGGTTTGGTATGATTCCCACTTGTCCTAATAAAAATTTCTACCACCACACTAGGCACCAGTACTCTGCTTAGAACCTGGCAAGAGAAATCCTTGATCTGAAACTCTAGTTTTAGACAGTCCCATTCTGACCCTCCCGAAACTGCACCCTCCTACACCAGGTGAGAAGTCCATGGAGCCAAAGGGTCTGAGTATCCTAACTTGAACCAGGACTTCCAGATTTTTATGAAAATATATTTGTCAAATAGGAGGATAAAATATATTTCCTTTCACTTTTTGCTAGCTTGATTTATAACCTTCGTATTTTACATAAAAAAGGTATGTGAGCCTTCATTTGTACTCCTGACCTGGTCCCCACAAATGGTAGGAATGGGTCTGCTTGTCCCTACAGGGAACACGGGTAGGAGAAGACCCCACTTGACCAACTCCTGGACCATTTCCAGGGCTGTTCCTTTCCTATCTCAGAACAAGACTTTCAGTGACTGTGTGTTTCTGGCTCTCCCAGTGAGTGTGTGTTTGTGGCTCTCCCACTAACTAATTCGGGGACCTCTGCATGTTACTTCCTCTGAGTCCCAGTTTTCCCATCTGTAAAACAAGAAGACTGAACAAGGTGAGCTGAAGATTCCCTCCAGTTCTTCCACCACTAAGAGGGGTGAAGACTAGATAACTACTCTTGGCTCCTCAGGGTTCACTGGGATCTTAAAATACTTTTGAACCAAGGCTTCTGTGGATAAAACAGGGTGAGTCCTCAGTACACATTTGTGTCCTGAGTAGGCAATGAAGTTGTACGAGATCTTGCCAATTTATGTATAAGAAAATGAATTTGATGACACTGATAACTTCAGTTTCATCAGTTTCTACCCACATGCCTAAGGTAAGAGCCCTTGCCGTCCTCAAAATTTCACCCAACCTGGGGCATCCCCAGGGTTTCTTAATAATTGTTAGGTTTCTTCACTCTAGGATGCTATGTTAGTGTCTGCTGGAGAATGCCTTTCCCCTGGACCCTCCACATTGCACCTGTCGCCCCTGTGAGTGACGGACAGCATGAATAGTGGTGCTAGGGTGCCATCTCTGGATGCCCCCGAGGCTACAATCCTACAGAATGAGGGGCAACCATGGTGAACACCACACTGATGGAAGAGGAATGCCCCTCTGTCCTTTTCTTCCTTTCATTTTGTAATTTGTCCCTGAGATATGCAGCAGAATAAGCACGCTCCCCTCTCTCACATCATCATATGAAAGCAGATTTCCTCTCAAAAGGACTCAGCCACAGCACCAAGGACCATAGGACAGACCCCGACACTGGCTTCGACATCTCTGCTCAGGTGCTGAATGTCATCTGGCCCCTTTCCCCATATAAATATCAATCAGGCAGATGCCAGTGGGTTACTGGTCCACTAACTTACCAGTTATACGACATATGTGAGCACAACTGGGACACAACAAATTAGTGTATGAATGAGTGAGATAACTAAATACCAGGAAAGTGATGGAGTACAATGATTGGCTGACTCTCCAAACATTTCAGATATTCATTCAGCTACACATTGTGGAGTTTAACTGTATATATTAGGCCTCAGTGAATGGTTCTTGCATTTGGGGCAATAGAGAAAGTTAATCATTAATATTCACTGAGTTCTTATGATATGCCAGGAACTGGAATATACATTTATGTGCATTATCTTATTTATTCCTTTAGGTAGGGGCTGGCAAACTTTTTCTATAAATGACCAGATAGTAAATTATTTCCAGTTTTGTGAGCCATAACATCTCTGTTATATATACTTTTCAGTTCTGAAAGCCAAAATGTAAACAAATGGATTTGGCTGTGTTCCAATAAAATTTTGTTTATAAAAATATGTTGCAAACTGAATTTGCCCACAAGCCATAATTTGCTGACTCTGGCCTGACAAAATTCATGAGGGTGGTACTATTTGCATCTTCCTTTAATAGGCAAGGAGACTGATGCATAAAGAGGCTAAGCAGTTCACCCAAGATCTCAGATACTAAGGAGTAGAACTGGGATTTGAACCTAAACAGTCTGATTCCAGAGCTAGTGCTGAGTAATTTCTGGCCTTTGGCAGTAAATTACAAGCTACCCTTACGTGGAAAACTTAAGATCTGGGACCTGCCTGTGAATCTGGATTACACGTGGGCTTAATGTTTCCTTCCTTAGTCATCGTCATCGCCAACACAGAGCTTGATATATACTGATCATCCATTTTTTAAAAAAGCCAGTAACAAATGAAAAGTTATTTTTCTTGCTTTGAAATATCAGAAAAGGGTGGTGTATGCTCCATCCAACAACTCTTAATTAGAGAATTGCAGTATTCATGACTTCTTAATTGTTCTAATGATATGATCTCATTTACTACTCATTAATTTTCTTTCCAACATGGCCCCTCAGGCCAGCTCTAGCTTTCATAAGGAGGCATGAGACAATAATAATAATACTAATAATTCTATCAACACATTTGTATAGTACTACTTTAAGCCACTCATTCTTCTAAGCACTTTGAATATATTAATTAATGTAAGCTTCACAGCAACCATTTTACAGATGAAGAAACTAAGACCTAAGTGTTAAGTAGCTTGGCCAAGGGTAAAATACCAGTAAGTGTCATTTTGGTAGGTCATCTCTGTGTAGACAGATGTAAATTGTGTTTCATGATTTATTATGGAAGAGTCCTCTACATTCTTCCTTATTGGAGAGATTGTAACGTTCCTTGAGTGTGAAGGTCTGAGGTCACACCCATCACCAGTATCTCTTTATAGTTAATTTACAGTGCTGTGTTAGTTTCTTGTGTACAGCACAGTGATTCAGTTATACACATATATATTCCTTTTCATATTCTTTTTCATTATAGGTTATTACATGGTATTGAATATAGTTCCCTGTGCTATATAGTAGGACCTTGTTGTTTATCTGCTTTGTATATATTGTTTGTTCTTGTTCACTCTTGACGTTGGTAATCTGTGAAGATGCCAGTGACCATCCACTGAGATGATTTAGAGAAATGATCATTTGAGTGCTGAGAGTTGGGGGAGTGGATATGAGGATGAGGCACCTCAGGGATGCCCAGGGACATGGATATTAACATTGTGAAATTGAAGCATTTTTCTTTCTCACCTTAATGGTTTTTGACCTCAAATTTTCTGTCTTGAAACTTTACTCCCTTCAGAGATGCCACAGTATTGCTGGGCCACTGATGTCTCCTTGGGGTTTCCCACTTCCCTACAGGCAGTCCAGCTTCTTATTGCCAGCACCTGCGCGTCTTTGCCCGCACACTCACTCTGGCCACCCAAGCCCTCTCTGCCCACAAGCGTGGCAGGCTGAAAGTGCCGGGGAACTAGGCAATGATTAATGAGAGTTGGTGTATAAATACCCCAGCACCATCACCCTTCAGGCAGAATAATTCTGAAGCATGTGTATTACTATAGCTCTCAGAACTCAGAGGATTAAGTTCCAGTTGTCCACAGTGGAAACTGGCTTCATAACTATATCAATCAGGGTTCCATCAGAGAAAAAAAGCTGGTCGTATATATGATGTGTGTGTATGAAGTCGATTACAAAGAATTGACCTATACGATTATGTGATTGTGGAGCCTGGCAAGTGTGAAATCCATGGGGTGGGCCTTCGGGAAGGACAGGTTAGAGCTCTGAGGCAGGAGCTGGTGCTCTTCGTACTCTAAGGGTCTGAGTGTCACATCATTTGGGAAGCCTTGCCTCCCCACCACACTCTCCTCTTTGGCTCAGGCGCTTCTCCTCTTTGGTCTACCACATTTGTCTCCTGCCTATATGCTAGCTTCTGTTCTGTAGCTGTCTGTCTCCTGCTTGAGAACAACCACCATTATTTCTTGGTGCCTACCTTCTGCTTCAGCACCTGACACAAGATGGTCAACGAGTGTTTGAAAGGAACTGAATGAACCCAGTCAGCTCCTGGAACCATAGCATCATGTGTTTGCTCTGAACTGAGAGGACCTAGAATATATTTGTATTTGAAGTGTCATAATTTTCATGGAGTAATGAATACCCCCCTTATAAGGCTTTTAGGTCCTTTTCTATGTATTTTAACTTGTTTGGGATATTTTTATAAATGGAAGACATTTTTCCACATTGCCATCTTCCATATCGCCCACCTGGCTCCACTCCCAAGAATACCCAACAAGTTTATTATATTGGTAGATTTGCAAAGTAGCTTTCACTTCCTATGGCAGAATAGACCCCTGTTTCCTTAAGGATGAGGCTTAAGCTAGCTTTCTCCAGTTGTCCTAGTAATTGTGGCCTTGCACAGGGACTCCAGCCATGTGACTGAGGGCTGGCTTCCATCCCAACCCCCACTGCCTCTATTCCAATTGAATCTCAGCTCACCTTCTGTCCCAGATAGGCTGTTGCAGATCTTCTGGCACCATTGGCTGCCTGTCTGCTGGGCATCCCATTGCTACCTCCCTGCCCCAAGCAGCTGGCTCTGCTGCCTCCTATCAGCTGATCGCATGCTCCCCTGTCTGATTGGCCTCCCCTCTCATGTACATCTGGATTTGTCTGCAAGCACCTGACCCCCTTCCAGAGGGGAGTATCTCATTTTTCAGGTCAAAGCCTCAGCTTCTCTGGCCTAGCCCCAGTTTTTGAGGTTTGAGAGCCCTTTCTGAAGAACCAGGGACAGCCTTCATCTCTAAGATCTATACATTAATGAATGACAAATCAAGACATAAAGACTTCTTTCAAGATCTGACTCAAGTGACTGAATTCGCAAAGTACTTTACATTTACTTCTCTTGAGGCACATAACAATTTCTGTCATATTTAAGCATATTTGTATCTTATGCATTTAATTTTTCATTCAGAACACATGCCTCATTAGGGCAAGAATAAGATTAACTCATATGTGTGATGCTTAAGGTACAAGCAAAGTGGGGAAAAACTAGGTGTCTTGAAATGTAATCCCCTCAACGATTCAAATAATCATTCAAATTTCTAAACTCACAAACATTTAGAATTTGTCAAGAAAAAGCATTTTTATCATTCATAAAATATTAATAATGAAAATCAGGTATTGTTTTAAAGACACTAAAACTAACTCAGAGAAGAGTTTAGTTCATGCAAAAGAATGACATGAAGTCATAGATACGTTTTTCTAAGATTTGTAAAATCGCTGACTTTACAAACTCAAACCCAGTCAAACTGTGAAGTCCAGTCTATTGAAAGCATTTTATTCTATACTGAAAATGCTCACAATCCAGTATAAGGAGTAAATGGATATTGAAATTCTGGTAAAATGTGAGTCAAACTCTGCTTAGCGTAATCAAATGCACAGTGGTCAAAGAGAAATTCACTGATATGTATTGACCTGTTTTACCTGAGTCATTTATTTGGGACAAAAAGACATTCTGCCATTATATCTGTGAACTCAATCAAACACAGTCGCCTACCACACACTGACAACATTGTCAGTCTCCAGTCAATTATTAATAAAAAATGGCTCTCCCTGCTACCATCCCCATAAGTGGGCAGATTTTCTAACCATAATCACCTGAAGTCTTTGTAATTTAAAGGCCTAATTTTCTGCCCTCATTTTCATAAAGCCTTTTATAGCAGGCACAATACACTCCAGTGGGTAAGTAATGTAGCATATCCTTGGTACATGCAAAGATTACTTCATTAATTACAAAGAAAAACTATAAAAGAGGCCATCTACTTTCCACAATCTGTTTGCAGAAAATGCCATAGGTGGGCATTTAAAATTATTTGGGTGTACATAGAATTATCTTAAACAGCTGTACCCAGTTTTACACATACAGTGTCTTAAAAGACAAACATTATTGTAAAGGGTTATTTTCCAAAGAGCAGATTCCTTTCCTATCCCTCACAAGCTGACTGCTGGTCTTAGGAGACAACTGCTTCCAACTACTTCGGCGCTTTTGATTTTGGTATATAACAGCCCGACTGCTACTTTTTTTTTTTTTTTTTCTTTCTGTTTTCAATATTGTCTGCTGATTTCCTACTATGAAAGAGGAGTATTCAGTGCTCTTAGACATGCCTCAGTTTTCAAACACCCCTCCCAATTAGTACATTTCCCTTTCCCTTATTTTTTGGGGAGATCAACATTCTGTTCTGCATTCTTATGACAAGCTTAACATAATTGTGGATTTAGCCAAGCAGTTGCCATGCTTGTATTTCATTTCCTGGAAAACTATTTTTAAAATTTCCTCAAAATTAATACAGTTGACCCTGAACAACACAGGGTGGAAGTGTGTGGGTGCACTCATTCGTGGATTTTTTTTCAGTAGTAAATACTGCGGTGATACACAGTCTGGGTTTGTTGAATCCACGGATGCGAACAGCAGATACAAAGAGCCGACTGTAAGTTATGTGCAGATCTTCAACTCTGGATGGTCGGGGCGCCCCTAACCTCGGCATTGGTAGATATTATGGGGTGAATCTGAATCCCCCACCTTCCCCCATTCAGGACTGAGGCCCTCATTCCGCAGCTGCTGGGAGCTTTGGCAGCTGAAGGTTCTCTGCTAAGATAACCTGACCCAGGGTCAGGTCACATCTCCTGGAGCCACCTGCACCAGGTGACTTGCTTCACACACCTTTACAACACCCCACAGGTGTCGATCTGAAAGGAACTCCCCTGTAAGCACCCTGCAGCATCATCTCCATCTTCAAGTTTATTTTCAGGCGCTGACCCAAACAGATGCATGTGAATTTGAGTATCTGAGGCAAAAGCAAAGTGGCACCGTCGCAAATCTCATTCCTCCAAGGTAAGATATTGTAAGTTCTAGGCATTGAGGAACCAGTTAAAAACAGTGCTAAAATGATTCTTTCTGGGATCAGACTGTGCAGGTTTGCAGCTTAGCTTTATGTCTCTCAGCTCCATAAACTCCATGGTCTTCTCCAATTTCTGCTCAGTGTAACTCTGTCTCCTTTCCTCACATTTACAGTGGCAGTGATAGTGTTGCCTACGCCAAAGGAGGGCAGGGGTTCTCAAACTTTAGCCTACATGACAATCACAGAGAGCTTATTAAAGCACAGATGCCTGGTTCCCACCAGTAAAGCGTCTGAGTCAGTAGGTCTGGTGTGGGGCCCCCAAATTAGCATTTCTAACAAGTTCCCTGGTGACTATGATGCTGCTGGCCTGAGGATCACACTTTACGATCCACCGCCACAAGGTTTTGTGAAGATAAAATGAAAAAAAATGGCTACAATGTGCTGAGCTCGGGACAAGGAAGTGCTGAAAAATCTGAGCTGTCTTTGCTGTTGTTGGAAACAGCTATGTTTTTACACT
The DNA here is from genome assembly GCF_009834535.1 of Camelus ferus. Lineage (NCBI taxonomy): Eukaryota > Metazoa > Chordata > Mammalia > Artiodactyla > Camelidae > Camelus > Camelus ferus. The sequence goes on from NC_045732.1 coordinate 34,360,467, forward strand.
CATAGACTTTGAACTGAACCTCTGTGCCCAAGACGGTTTTAGGAACTGAGAAAAGCAGAGAGAAACAATAAAATCCAAGGAGCAGGCAATTGCAAACAAAGTCCGTGGACCACACTGAACCAGAGCTGGCTAATTACGAAAACATCACAAAAGATGGTGATGACCGACAAGCTGAGGAAATCCCCTCTCAGTGATGTAAACATAACACAAACCGCATCTCTGACTAGGCCCGAGCCCCGCGTCATGCCATCAGCACTTCTATCTCAGCTCACACTTCTCCTTTTGTAATTTCAAACCTACTGAAGCAGGGCTTATGGAGGGGAGGTAGGGCATGGTCTCATTGTTTCTGGCTCAATTGCTTTATCTCATTGCAGAAGACAAGCTTAATCAATCAAAATTTTCTACTGCTTACATTTTTCAATCATTACAAATACTACTTCCCCCCCCCGCCCCCGACAAGTGGGATAGTTCCATTCATGCAATTAACTACTTGCCAGTTTTGAGGATCCCTCCCTCAAGTCCACCTAAAAGGCGATTCCATGAAGCCTATGTCCAAGGTCATGAGCAGTATCTGTTCACTGTGGCCACATCAGGAAAGAGTAACTTGGAAAAGCAGGAATTAGTTTGCAAGGATTTTAGGCTCTTCTCTATAACATTTCTCTGTAGCTCTGATCCAAGAAGACTAGATTCACATGTAGCCAACGTTTTCTCAGCACCTACCATGTGTCAGGCCTTGTGCTAGGTATTTGTCCAGATGTATCTTGTGTAGTTCCCACAACAATACGCACATCTAATATTCTGTATTAAGGTGACAGAGGCTTGATGTTATAATATAATAAAGTCTGCAGGAAACATCAGAAATATCCATGCATCTCTTATTTGCAGTGAGTAATTTGATATTTATTTTAAAGAAAGATTAGTTTGAATGTCACAGTCTGCACATTTCATTTCGTTCCTTCTTTAAAGTAACTCAGTAGCTTGCAGACTCTTATGTGTATAACAATTAATATAAAAGTTGTACATTGAAAAGCAGAGGTGCCACACTTTATAGCTGACTTAAGGATATTTCAGGATATTG
>NC_045732.1:34361644-34369986 GCF_009834535.1 Camelus ferus
AAATATTGGCAAAAAATAAAATGTCTAACAGGATGAAATCAGCAAATTGTGACATACCCACACATGCAACTAAAATCTATGCAGATATTAAAAATAAATGAGCTAACGAAACTTCCCCTAGCAATGCCCTACTCATTCATTCATTCAGGAAATATTTACTGGTGGTCCATTTAGTGCCCAAACTGTGCTAGAAGCTGGGAATCACTGGTGAGCAAAACAGACATGGTCTCTGTTCTTATGCAGCTTCCTCTTAACTGGCCAATCAATCATATAAACATATACTCAAAATTTATGATAAAACAGCAGCACAGAAGGGAAATATGAGTAGATTTGAGAGAATATAACTGGAGTATTGATACCAAAAGAGGTAGAGAAGGGGTTCCTAAAGTAACTTTAAAGCAATAACAATGTTAATGAAAAGTATTTTTAAATCCTCAGCATTTTAAATTTTTTTTCAAAATTGAGGTATAGTTGACTTAAAAGGTTATATTAGTTTCAGGTGTACAGCATAATGATTCAAACTTTTTATAGATTATATTCTATTTAAAGTTTTTATAAAATAGTGGCTATATTCCTTGTGCTGTACAATATATCCTTGTATCTTATTTATTTTATACCTAATAGTTTGTACCTCTTAATCCCCTCCCCCGTCTTGTTCCTCCCCCCTTTTTTTTTTCTCCCCACTGGTAAGCATTAGTTTGTTCTCTATATCTGTGAGTCTGTTTCTGTTTTGTTATATTCATTCATTTGTTTCATTTTTTAGATGCCACATATAAGTGATATCATATAGTATTTGTCTTTCTCTATCTGACTTATTTAACTAAACATAATACCCTCGAGGTCCATCTATGTTGTTGCAAATGGCAGAATTTCCTTCTTTCTACGGCTGAGTAATATTCCATTGTGTATGTATATATACCACATCTTCTTTATCTATTCATCTTTTGATGGACACTAAGGATGCTTCCGTATCTTGACTGTTGTAAATAATGTTGAAATGAACATTGGGGTTCATGCACCTTTTCAAATTAGTGTTTTCATTTTCTTTGGATATATACCCAGGAGTGGAATTGCTGGATCATATGGTAGTTCTAGTTTCAGCTTTTTGAGGTACCTTTATACTGTTTTCCATAGTGGCTGCACCAATTTACATTCCCACTAACAGTGCATGAGGGTTCCCTTTACTCTACATCCTTGCCAACATTTATTATTTGTAGAGTTTGTGATGGTAGCCATTCTGACAGATCTGAACTGATACATCTTTCCAACTGTTTATGTCATCTTCAGTTTCTTTCATCAGCATCTTATAGTTTTTTTAAGTACAGGTTTTTTACCTCTTTAGTAAGATTTGTTTCTAGGTATTTTATTCTTTGTGATGCAATTATAAATGGGACTGTTTCCTTAATTTCTCTTTCTGAGAGTTTACTGTTAGTGTATAGAAATGCAACTGATTTCTGTATATCAATTTTGTATCCTGCAACTTTACCAAATTCATTGATGAACTCTAGTAGTTTTTTGGTGGCATCTTTAGGATTTTCTATCTATAGTATCATGTAATCTGCAAACAGTGACAGTTTCACTTCCTTTCCAATTTGGATGCCTTCTATTTCTTTTTCTCGTCTGATTGCTGTGGCTAGGACTCCCAATACTATGTCGAATAAAGTGGCAAGATGGGCATCCTTGTTCTAAGGGGAAATTCTTTCAGATTTTCACTGCTGAGTATGATATTAGCTGTGGGCTTATCATATACATCCTTTATTATGTCAAGGTATATTCCTGCTATACCCACTTTGTGAAGAGTTTTTATCAAAAGTAGACATTGAGTTTCATAAAAAGCGTTTTCTGCAGCTATTGAGCTAATTACATGGTCTTTATTCTTCAATTTGGTAATGTGATGTATCACATTGAACCATTTGCAGATTTTGAAAAATACTTAAATCTCTGGGATAAAACCCACTTGATCATGATGTATGATCTTTTTAATGAATTGTTGGATTTGGTTTGCTAATATTTTGTTCAGGATTTTTGCATCTATGTTCATCAGTAACATTGGCCTGTAATTTTCCTTTTTTGTAAGATAAATTGTCTGTTTTTGGTATTACGATGAATCATAGAGTAAGTTCAGAAGTGTTCTTTCGTCTGCTATTTTTTGGAATAGTTTGAGAAGGATAGGTGTTAATTCTTTAAATTTTTGGTAAAATTCACCTGTGAAACCATCTGATCCTGGACTTTTGTTTGTTGGGAGGTTTTTTTTTTTTTTTTTTTACTGATTCAATTTCATTACTGATCTGTTCATATTTTCTATTTCTTCCTGGTTCAGTCTTGAGAGGTTGTACATTTCTATGAATTTGTCCATTTCTTCTAGATTGTCCATTTTATTGGCATATGGTTGTTTGTAGTCATCTCTTAAGACCTTTTGTATTTCTGGGCTGTTGGTTGTAACTTCTCCTTTTCTTTTCTGATTTTATTGATTTGGGCCGTCTCTTTTTTTCTTGATGAGTCTGGCTAAAGATTTATCAATTTTGTTTATATTTTCAAATAATCAGCTCTTAGTTTCACTGACATTTTCTATTTTTTTTTAGTCTATTTCATTTATCTCTAATCTTTATGATTTCTTTTCTTCTACTAACTTTGGGTTTTGTTGGTTCTTCTTTTTCTTGTTCCTTTATGTGTAAGTTTAGGTTGTTTGAGATTTTTATTTCCCAAGGTAGACTTTTATTGCTATAATCTTCCCTCTTAGAACTGCTTTTGCTGTGTCCCACAGATTTTGCGTCATTGTGTGTTCATTTTCATTCTTCTCCAGGCATTTTTAAAATTTGTTCAGTAGCCCATTGGTTGTTTAGTAGCATATTGTTTAGCTTCCACGTTTGTCTTTTGCAGTTTTTTTCTTGCTGTTGATTTCTAGTCTCATAGTGTTTGTGGTCAGAAAAAATGCTTGATATGACTTCAGTTTTCTTCATTTGACCGAGGCTTGTTCTGTAGCCTAGCTTGTGTTCCTAGACTGTTCCATGTGCATATTAAAAGAATATATTCTGCTGCTTTTGGATGGAATGTTCTATATATATATAGAATGTTCTATATATATATAGAAAAATACTTGAATCTCTGAATCTCTTGAATCTCTTTTATATATATAAAACAGATACATATATATCTGTTAAGCCCACAGGTCTAATGTGTCATTAAAGGCCAATATTTCCTCATTGGTTTTCTGTCTGGATGATTGGTCCATTGATGCAAGTGGGGTGTTAAATTTCCCTACTATTATTGTGCTGCTGTTAACTTCTCCCTTTACGTCTGTTAATATTTGCTTTATGTATTTAGGTGCTCCTATGTTGGATGCATGTATATTTACAATTGTTGTATCTTCTTCTTGGATTGATCCCTTCAGCATTATATAGTGTCCTTCTTTATCTCTTGTTACAGTCTTTGTTTTAAAGTCTGTTTTGTCTGATATAAATATTGCTAACTCGGCTTACTTTTGATTTCCATTTGCATGGAATACCTTCCATCTCCTCAGTCTGTGTGTATTTTTAGATCTGAAATGAGTCTCTTGTAGGTAGCATATATATTGGTCTTGTTTTTATATCCTTTCAGCCATTCCATGTCTTTTGCTTGGAGCATTTAGTCCATTTACATTTAACTATTGATAGGTATGTACTTATTGTCATTTTGTTAATTATCTGGGGGTTGTTTTTGTAGTTCTTTTTTGTTTCTTTCTTGTTCTTTTGTTTTCTTCCCATGTGATTTGATGACTATCTTTACTGTTATGTTTGGATTTTCTTTGCGTGTGTATATTACAGATTTTTAGTTTGTGGTTACCATGAGGTTTGTATATATATGTATAATGATTATTTTAAGTTGCTGATCTCAATTTCAAACACATTTTAACAAGTCTGAATTTTTATTCCTTTCCCCTCACAATCACTGTTTCTGACATTATATTTTACATCTATTTGTTTTGTTTATCTTTTAACTGCTTATTGTGGATATATATTTTACTACTTTTAACATTTTGACTAGCTTTATGTGTGGTTGATTTACTACCTTTACTGTATATTTGCCTTTACTGATGTGTTTTTTCCTGAGTATTTTTCATGTTTCTAGTTGTGGCCTTTTCTTTTTCTCTTAGAGAAGTCCCTTTAACATTTCTTATAGAGCTGGTTTAGTGCTGAACCCTTTTAGGTTTGCTTGTCTGCAAAACGTTTGATCTCTATATCAAATTTGAATGAAAGCCTTGCCAGATAGGCTATTCTTGGTTATAGGTTATTCCCTTTCATCACTTTTTAAAAAAAAATTAGGTTTATTTACTTGTTTATTTAATGGAGGTACTGAGGATTGAAGCCAGGGCCTCATGCATGCTAGGCATGCACTCTACCACTGAGCTATACCCTCCTCCTTCCCTTTCATCACTTTAAATATGTTGTGTCTCTCCCTTCTGTCCTGCAGAGTTTCTGCTGAAAAGTCGGTTGATAGCCTTATGGTAGTTCCCTTGTACTTGTTGCTTTTCCCCTGCTGCTCTTAATATTCTCTCTTTACCTTTAATTTTTGCCATTTTAATGATAATGTGTCTGGGTGCGGTCCTTCTAGGATTGATCCTGTTTGGGACTCTCTATGCTTCCTGGACCTGGAAACCTGTCTTCTTTCCCAGGTTAGGGAACTTTTCAGCTATTATGTATTCAATATATACATTTGTTCTTTCTCTTCTCCTTCCAGGACCCCTATAATATGAATGTTAGTACAACTTGATGCTATCTCATAGGTCTCTTAAACTGTCTTCATTTTTTAAAGTCTTTTTTTTCTCTTTTTCTGCTCACCTTCTGTGATTTCCACTACTCTGTCTTTCAGCTTGCTGATCCATTCCTCTGTATCATCTAATCTACTATTGATTTCTCCTAGTGAATTTTAAAATTTCACTTATTGTATTCATCATCTCTGGTTGTTCCTTATGTTTTTTAACTGTTTGTTAAAAACATCTAACTTCTAGGGGCAGAGTATAGCTCAAAAAAAAAAAAAAAAAAAAGGGAAAAAATGTCTAACTTCTCACTCTATTTATCCATTCTTCTCCCAATTTCTTTGAGCATCTTTATGATCATTACCTTGAACTCTTTCTCAGGTGGGCCTATCTCCACTTTAATTAGTCCTTCTTCCAGGGTTTTATCCTGTTCCTTCATTTGGAATATGTTCCTTTTTCACCTCATTTTGACTAATTTTCTGTTTTTATTTCTATGTATTTAGTAGGTTGGTCCTGTTTCTCAACATTGGAGAAGTGGCTTTTCATAGGAGACATTCTCTGTATCCCAACAGCACACTTCCCCCTGGTCACCAGAGTTACAAGCTCTAGGGGCACCCCCTGTGTTGCCTGTGTGGATCCTTCTGTTGTGGTAGGCTGACTGTTGTGGGAAATCTGGTAGGTGCGGCTGTCCTTTGGTCTGGCTGGTTGACTAGCCCTGCCTTGTGTGAAGGCTACTGGCCACTGGCTGGTAGAACTGCGGCAGGTCTTGGAGCTAGTGCTGGCTCACTAGAGCCTGGTTCTGGGGTGGGTGGTTGCAGGGTCACCATTCTTGGCTCTAGCATCAATCAACTGGTGGGTGAGGCCAGTTCCTGACATGGCTGGTTATGGGTTTTGCAATGTCCCCAAAATGGTACTGGCCTGCTGGTGAGTGGGGCTAGATCCCAGGGTGGCTGGTTGAGGAGTCCAAAGTATCTCAGATGTTGGCCTGCTGATGGGTGGGAGGGGCCTGGGCCCAGGGAATCCCAGGGCTAGTGTCTGCACCTTGATGTGTGGGGCCAGGTCTTGGGCCTTCTGGTGGACAGGGCCATGTCCAGGAGCAGCTGTGGACTCAAGGGGTCTTAAAGCAGCCTGTCAGCCACTGAGTGGGGCTGTGTCAGTGCCCAGCTAGTTAGTTACTTGACCCTGAGGTGTTCCAGTACTGGAGCCTACAGGCCGGTGGGTGGAGGCGGGGCTGGGTCCTGGAGCTAAAAAGCTAGAGGGAGGATTCCAAGATGGGTCTTGCCAGTACTGGTGTCCACATGGTAGAATGAGCTCTCCAAATCAGCTGCCACCTGTGTCTGTCTCCAGGGTGAGCTCCAGTTGCCTTCAGTCTGTCCAGAAGACTCTCTGAGATCAGCAGGTGGGTTCTGACCCAGGCTCCTTTCAAATTACTGCTTCTGCACTGGGTCCCAGAACATGTGAGATTTTGTGTGTGCCCTCTAAGAGTGGAGTCTATTTCCCACAGCTCTTTGGGTCTCCTGAAAGTAAGCCCCACTGGCCTTCAAAGCCAAATGTTCTGGGGGCTTGTCTTCCTGGTGCAGGACACCTAGGCTGGAGAGCCCAATGTGTGGATCAGACATCTCACTCCTTGGGGAGAACCTCTGCAATTGTTATTCTCCAGTTTGTGGCTTGCTCACCTTGGGGTATAGGTCTTAAATATATCCCAACTTTACCCCTCCTACCCATCTCTTTGTGATTTCCTCTTTTTATCTTTAGTTGTAGAGGTCTTTTCTGATAGGTTATGGTCTTTCTCATTAATAGTTTCTCTGTAAATATTTGTAATTTTTGTGTGCCCATGAAAGGAGGTGAGCTCAGGGTCTTCCTACTCTAGTGTCTTGGGAACTCCTTGGGTCTGAAATTTTTTATATTTTTAAATTGCAAAGTACTTTATATTAGTCTTTTTTTGTTTGTTTTTTATCATGTTATCTAAAATGCTCTGTGGAAACAAATGACTTAATGATACATGAACCAGAAAACTAGAAAAGACATATTGTTATTTTTTAACCTAAATATTGCAAAACTGAGCCTTAAAATTTATGAAATTTATTTCAGGAACTATCCAACAGGTATATAAACAATTATAGAACTTCTTCAGAACATTAAAACTTGATAAAAGTTAGGATGCTTGAGGTATACCTTTAATGTTCAAAACTAGTACTTTAATATGAGACATCAAATTCCACAGCCAAAAGTGCTCAATCTAGATTAATCTGGACAATTTCTTCAAGAGATCATGTTATTTATCAGTAGTATGTATAATTCAGTGTATTGCACACATCTTCAAAACAGTAATAATTTTCTATAGAGGGACGGCATTTGCACAAGCTGAGAGTGTGTAGAAGACATACTAATTTACAACCATTGCACTTAACAGCAACTTGAGAAATATGAAAACTACAAAATTACCTTTCTTTTTAATGAAAAGGAAAGACAGAGAAGTTAATTGACTATTCATTCGCTTAGTATTTATGGAGTAGGTATAGAAGGCAAGGCATCAATGATCAACCTATTTTGAAGAAAAACCCTGCCAACATTGGGAAGATATTACTGGGAAGCCACTAGGATACAGTCTGTCCTTCATATTCGGTGGCCCACTTTAAAAGTTCTGTACTGTTACAGGCACCAATAAATACAGGCATCTGAGACTCTCAGGGATGGGGATACGAGCTTTCAGGTGAAGTGGGAAGTCACTACTCTGAAACATTGTGAATTTAGTAGAGGGAGCCATTGACAAACTATTTTGCAACTGCACGTGCTCATAAGATGAGGTATCATTAGGAAAAGCCACATAAAGCTGTTGCAGCTGTGTTATATAAAAAGTGGGGACAATTTAATAGAAAATGTCATCCTTTGCAGAATGTTGATTGCCTATTTTTTTCCATAAAGCCTTCTCATCAGAGGGGCTCCAGCAGCTGTGAGAAGGCATCCTGTCACTGATGTTCCCAGACGTCCTGGTGTACAAAGCTCTCCATGTGCTGTTTGGCATCTAAAACATTCTGCTTTTTTTTTTTTTTCCTTCATACTACACTATAGAACATGGAATATTTTCTCCTTGTGAAGATGGAACAAGGACTAGCTTTTTGACACTGGAATTTCAGTATCAACAAGCAGAACATCTGCTGAAGCCATGAGGTGCTTTTTTTTTTTTTTTTTTTTGCATTCTGGATCAAGGAACCCTAAAGCTATAAGATTCTATAATTCTGTAATGTTAAGGGTTTCTTCTTAACAGATGGCAGTCATTACAAGTTACTTCAGGGCATAACTCTTCAGAGGCTAAGATGAAAATGTGTCCCACGCAAAAAAAAAAAGAAAAGAGATTTGATGGAGAAGAGGCAGGGTCAAGTGGTTTTTTAATCATGTTAGAATTCTCCAACTTGAAAGTTCTATTTTCTCATAATTAGTTTTAGAAAGGTGACTTGGTCATAAATTTTACATCATAAAAATCACGGGGCTTCAGAAATTTAATAGCTACATGTCTTCCCTGAATCCAAAATAATCCCATAATTCTTGTCAAATGCTTTACATTCAACAATTTAGAGTTTATTATAACTAAGAGGATAATGGTTTG